>NC_140174.1:1289937-1324937 GCF_963971535.1 Notolepis coatsorum | reverse complement strand
AAAATACATACCTAAGTAAATGGAATATTGCTCCACTTCTACAAGACCATTTGCATATTCTTGGTATCTAGGGACATCTACAGTATGGACCTCAGTGAATGTATTCCCAGTGTCAGATATATTGTGTCTATTACTAGGCTTGCTTAAATTGTGATGAAACAAAGGAGAATATGAATTATGATTTTTCTTTGCATCGTTCAGTACCTTCTTGAGATCATGTGTACAAAAAATCTAAGGACATGAATAAAAAGAAGATGATTAAACAGAAGGTTCTGTAGATACAGTACTGAATTCTCCCATCCAGACCAATGCAATTTGAAATATTATTATAGAATATAGAATAGCAGGCTTATAAATTACCTTATTATAGCCAATTCGCAACTTATATATATATATATATATATATATATATATATATATATATATATATATATATATATATATATATATATATATATATATATATATACATATATTATCTTTCAAATGACCAAGTTCAATTTGGATTTAGTATCACCAGGCGTGCATAAGAACAGATAATGAAATCTACTGTAATCTACTGTACTTTTTTATTTTGATCAGGGTGCAACCGTTTTGAAACTAATTTCAAATCTAATTGTTGCTGCATGCTAAAAATAGGCAAGAGAAACTAACTGCACTGTCAATATGTCAATAACGTTAAGTGTTTATTATCCCGAATAATAAGTGATATAATTTTTTTTATCTAAAAACATGTGTCAAAACTGTGAAATCTCATAATTCAGCTACAGTGGGGAGTCCATTCGTGTGTATGTGTAGCGTGACTGCCAGACAAATCCTAAGCTCTGGGAGGAGTAGTATTGTGAAAAAGTGGTGGAATAATAATAAAGAAGAATAGATACAATAGATGACAAGAGTGTGTGACCTTGTAACAAGCGTTACTTTATGAAGAAGAGGTCAAGGTGCTGTTAAATTATGTGTGGGCCCAATATGTTAAGATATGCTAATGTCAGCATATATGGGTCACTTGACCTTTAAGATCCCAGGTGTGGGTGTGGTTAGGGGCGGCCCTAATCATCAGGGGGCATGGGTGGGTGTGGTTAGGGGTGGTCCTAGCCATCAGGGGGTCAGGTGTGGGCGTGGTTAGGGGCGGGCCTAACCCTTGGGGTCAGGTGTGGGTGTGATTAGGGGCAGGCCTAACCATCAGGGGACCTGGTGTGGGCGTGGTTAGGGGCAGTCCTAACCATCAGGGGGCATGTATGGGCGTGGTTAGGGGCGGTCCTAACCATCAGGGGGTCAGGTGTGGGTGTGGTTAGGGACAGTCCTAACCCCCAGGGGGGCAGGTGTGGGTGTAGTTAGGGGTGGTCCTAACCCCAGGGGGGCATGTGTGGGTGTGGTTAGGGGCGGTCCTAACCCCCAGGGGGCCATGTGTGGGTGTGGTTAGGGGCGGTCCTGCTGATATTGTGAGAGGAAGGAGGGATCAGGCCTCCTAATATATTCTCCAAAACCAAGGACAGTTCAGCTGCAGTCGGTGTTTCCCAGTGGATTACTTTAGTTCTTTTCCTTTTGAAGATGTGGATCAACCCAGGACTGATCTCCTTCTGGACACTCAAAGGGTTGAGTGTGATTGGACCCTACTGGCTCTAAAGAGCAGGGCTGCATGGTCTGGTAGGCCTGTACATGTATGTTGGTGCTAATGGGCTGTAATGCTGACAGGACTGTTCTTATTGGTTTGATATGATTTTGTTGTACAATATGTTGCTATGTGACGCTCCACTTAGTTTGCTCCTCTTTTTGTGGAATACAACACTTTGAATTTAACACTGTTCCAGTACTCTCATTCTTTATTGCTGACAGGTTTGTTTATTATTTCAAGCTTGTTACAACCTAAGTCACCTAATAAATTAACAATGCAGATGTAAACCACTGACAAAAATTGTGAGGGAATGTGAGACTGTAAAGATCAGCAGCTGAATGTGATGTTAGTGTTTAGAGTTACCTGAGCAGATCACCTCCAGGCTGGAAGAGGAATTCAAAGACTCCACTGGTCCTCTACACTCCCTCAGTGCAGACTCAGAGCCAGAACAGTCAGTGTGAAACTTCGATACAGGTTGTTCAGAAGTATCAGAACCAACCCTCTCTTCTGGTGAAAAAACAGCAGAGCCACATTCCAGCTGTCTGCACACTACAGCTGCTGCCTTCATGGTCCATGATGATGGTGCCCACTTGTCCTTGTGCTTTGCTACAGGTCTCCAGACTCCCTGGTGGTTGGTCTCCAGTCTCCCAGCACAGCGGCTGCCTCCGTCCACCAACCTCACATCATCAGGTTCTGCACAGAAACAAGAGAGAAACGACTACATTTAGAGGCATGTTTATCTGTAATAAAAAATGGGATGTCATTACATGTGTTGCTCCTAAATACTAATACAACTGAGATGATAATTGTTGGCCTCCTAGACTGCAGTCAGGGGAGGAAATTAGGCCACTTTACTGGCCAAATGCTAGTATTTTTTACGTTTGGCTGGTAAAAAAAATCAGATACCCGCCAGTTGGCTGGTAAGCCAAAAAGTTAGTTTTCTCCCCTGCTGGAGAGTATACAAAAAAATAAAACATTCTGCAATCACTGCACTGGCAAACGGTGCGTGTCTTCTGAGTGTTCGCTTTAGTTGACAGTGCCACGAGAGCACTGCACAAGACCACCCGCGGACATATAATGTTTAATAAACGTTTGCGCAGTACTGGCCAACCCGCGGACATATAATAATAAAAGTCCCGTGGTACTAGGCTAGCCATCAGGAGCACTCGCAAACAGATAACGTTAAACACAGCAGAAGATGGAAAACAGACAGACTGACCAACGGGGAACTGCATCCAACCCTAGTACAACCCTCGAGTATAAGTTACTAAGGACACATTTAAATCACAGAGGTGTAATGTTAGTCTACTGGAACTGTATACAGTGGTTAGCTTCTAGTTAGCGTTTAGCTATAGCTGCTTGCTAGCTAACGTTAGACCCGTGTGCTCAAAGCAGCCAGCTAGGTGTACTGTATCTGTTATGACTATAATGTTTCCAAAAAAGCACCGGACTACGACGTAAGGTTAGACATTTTATTTCATGCTCAAAAGCCCCTGGCTTGCACATCGCAGTCACGAAAGGGGCTAGCTCAACCAGTGCACTGTGCACAACAGCACACCAACCCAACTGACGTTACCACAACAATTGACGGTACTTCACAGCACTGTCGTAAGACCACCGTGCTGTCTTAAAGGCACAGTGTGCCTACCCAGATGCATACACAACATTGACGCGGCTTGACATACAAAGAAGTAATTATCACAATTAGCGATTTTTTTTGTCTGGTAAAAAATCTGTTTGGCTGGTAAAAAAAATCAGATACTCGCCAGTTGGCTGGTAAGCCAAAAAGTTAGTTTCCTCCCCTGACTGCAGTGTATGTTTAAGGACACCTCCCTGAAATGTGAGAATTGTCTTATTTCACAGAAGCTCCACCATTAAAAACCTCTGCATGTTTTTCATCATTCTCTCTCATTTGATTGACACGTCAAAGATATGACCAGAATTGCCTTCTTTCATCTTCGTAATATTTAAAACATCTGATCTCTATTAACCCTTGTATGGTGTTTGCATTTATGTTACTCTGGTGGATCTGCAACATTATTGGGATTTTAAAACAATAAATCCAAAACTATTTATGTAAAAATTATGACATATGTTAACTTTATCTCAATTACAAGCAATTTAAACGGCATATACTGTATGGTTAATGTTTCCCATTTACCTCTGCTAGATCACAATTATGAATAAAAGTGATATGTTTTTAACTTTCTTTGTGATAAAATGTGATGTCAGTCAAAAGAAAATCCATGATAATCGAGACATTAATTTAATAAATCACGTTTATCTTGAAAAATATGAATGAAATAAGGTGGAAGCAGACAGTGAAGGAACACAGTGAACCTTTTTGTTACATTTCTACCATGTTTGCTTGTTTTCATCAACAATTTCCACAGTCTGGGGTCTAGTTACACCACATATGTACGAGAAGGCATGAGACGTGATAATGTTACCCAGAGATTTAGTCTAGAGGGAGAAGAGAAGGGGTCCAAGGGCCGAGCCCTGGGGGACACCCGTCCTTACGGGGCGGGTGGCAGACAGGGTCCGTCTCCATGACACTTGGTAGGAGCGACGCGAGGAGGATCTGATGGTTGACTGTGTCGAAGGCTATACCTGGTGCCGGCATAATGCTGCATCAACTTTCACCCCCCATTCCGAGTTCATACCTCAAATACTCAATATTAAATCAGCTTGATTGGGACATACCTATATTTCTTTTTATTAAAAAAATGAAATAAGGTTTTGAATATAGTCAGTAAATAAATAAATGAAAAGACTATACCAGTTATATCATTATTAAAAGTGTAAATCATAATTAAACCAATGAGTAATTCATAATGTTTTCCATACCTGAGCAGGTGAGGCCAACAGTCTTGCCAGGTGAGCTGGTGTTTCTATCTGAGTCTGAGGTGACACAGTCCAGGATATGGGACTCGTTGCCTTTACACTGGAGTTCTTTGGTCCCGATTGAAGCGTCTCCCTCTCCATAGAGCGCCCCCTGGAGGGCTGAAGGAGCCCCACAGCCAAGCTGCCTACAGACCACCTCTGCATCCTGCTTGTCAAAGTCAGCTTCACATAGTGACCTCCACGCCTGATCAGACTTCATCTCCACTCTGCCTGAACACAGACCAGATCCATTCACAAGCCTCACAGACTCTGTACACACACACACACACACACACACACACACACACACACACACACACACACACACACACACACACACACACACACACACACACACACACACACACACACACACACACACACACACACACACACACACACACACACACACACACACACACACACACACACACACACACACAGTCAGAGAGAGAAAAAAGAGTCAGAAACAGAGAGTGAGAGCAGAGCATGTCTGCAGAGTGTAGTACCAAATGGATACCGGTCCTGCGTGGCCGCTGTCGGTCCTGCGTGGCCAAAAGGTCCTTGGTTGACCATGAAAAAGCTGAAAACACTAAATAAAATCTAAAAGAATATATATATATATATATCTTTTTATATATGTTTGTGTTAAATTGTATCTGAATCAGGAGATTCTCTTCTCTCCGTCAACATTTTAAGTGTATCTCTCCATCCCATACTGGCTGGCAGTGTGCGGAAGTAAGAATATATATAGAGTATTGTAGTGGGCACTTACATGAACACTTACCTGGACTGGACATAATCCACCTACACTGTCACTTTAAGGACACGGGGCATTGTGGGTAGCTAGAGCGGCCATATGAACGCTTGGCTTGGTTTGTTGTGGTATCCATGGCTATGCTAATAAATGATGCACACTGATGTGTGGTCAAAGAAACTTCACTCTCTTTGGTCGTGATTTCCCGTCTCCTACATTGGTGAACCTGACGTTCTTGGACGCTTTCAAGGACGATTGAACAATGGAGCAGGCAGTCGCGCTGAAGTTTATGGAAGCAGCAGTCGCGCTGAAATTGCCAGAGTTCTGGGAAACGCAAGCTACTGCATGGTTTGTGCAGACGGAGGCGCAGTTTGCAATAAAGAAAATAACGGAGGATGACACCAAGTACTATCATGTTGTCGCTGTGCTGGGGACTAACACGGCAGCCAGAGTGGTGAGTCTACTCACAAACCCTCCGGCGCACGAGTTGAAGTGTTTTGAACTATCTGAGGTGGAACGAGCTAACCGGCTGTTTTCATTGCAAGGTCTGGGCGACAGTAAACCGTCCGAGCTTATGGATAGGATGCTGGCGTTGATGGGAGAGCATGAGCCCAACCACTTTCTCTTCAGACAGCTGTTCTTACGCCAGTTACCGGCGCAGGTAAGGGCCGCCTTGGCAAACACAACAATAAATGACTGTAGTATGTTAGCCGCGGAGGCGGATAAGTTCTTTTTGGCCAGCCAGCAGCAACACTGTACGGCCGTGTTCTACCATGACCAACCCTCTTCCTCTCACCATGGGGATTATACCTTCGCTGCTGCGGTGGCAGCCCCTCGCCAGCAAGGGAGAGACACTGGCTGGTGTTTCTTTCACACCAAGTATGGAGCCAGGGCTAACCAATGCCGTCCCCCATGTACTTACAAGGGGCCGGGAAACGCCCGGGCCGGCGCTCAACAGTGGCCATGAGCGTTGGTGGGGCCGGCAGGCTACTGTTTATTTGGGACAACATCTCAGGCAGGCGTTTCATGTGCGACACAGGGGCACAGAGAAGCGTGCTGCCTGCGTCAAGGGTGGACACCCTGGCCGACGGGCATGGGCTCCCTATGGAAGCTGCCAATGGTACTACAATCCGCACGTATGGCAGTAGGCTAGTGGAGCTGTGTTTTGGTGAGTGGCGGTTTAGCTGGGACTTCATCACTGCTGATGTCTGTGCCCCTGCTGGGTGCTGATTTTCTGTGTGCTTATGGATTGTTGGTGGATGTCAGGAACAATCGCTTGATCGACACCACCACCTTTTGTTCATTTGAATGTACTGTCGGGGCAGCGCCTCCTGTGGGTTTGTCTAACATGTTGTCTGTTACAGATGAGTTTCACCAGCTGCTAGCCGAGTTCCCTTTCCTTACCCAGCCCACTTTCTCGTCCTCCACCAGTAAGCACGGTGTGGAGCATCACATCGCTACGGCAGGTGCGCCAGTCTACTCCCGGGCTTGGCGCCTAGATCCTGCCAAGCTGGCCGTTGCCAAGGCAGAGTTTTCCAACATGGAGAACCTGGGTATTATCCGTCGTTCTGACAGCCCATGGGCCTCACCCCTTCACATTGTCCCCAAGGCTGCCGGCGGGTGGCGCCCGTGTGGCGATTACTGCCGCCTTAACGAGGTAACCACACTGGACCGATACCCGGTTCCACATATTCAGGATTTTTCCACCCACCTGGCCCGGAAACTTATATTTTCAAAAATAGATTTAGTTCGAGGTTACCACCAGGTGCCGGTCCACCCAGCGGACATCCCTAAGACGGCGGTGATTACTCCCTTTGGTTTGTTTGAGTTCTTGCGCATGCCATTTGGGCTTAAAAATGCAGCACAGACATTCCAGTGCTTGATGGACTCTGTGTTACGGGACCTGCCTTTTTTGTTTGTCTACCTAGATGACATCTTAGTCGCCAGTACCACCAAGGCAGAGCACTTGTCCCATGTCAGGACCCTTTTCCACCGACTCAGTCAGCATGGGCTCATAGTTAACCCAGCTAAATGTCAGTTTGGGCTGTCTAGGATCGATTTCCTCTGGCACCACGTCACCAAAGATGGGGCAGTTCCCCTCCCATCTAAGGTTGACGCCATAGCAAATTTTCCACTGCCACCCACTATCAAGGCTCTGCAAGAGTTCCTTGGCATGGTACATTTTTACCATCGGTTTGTCCCCCGGGCTGCTCAGCTAATGCGACCTCTGTACGAGGCTCTCAGGGGTAAAATCGCCAAACATGTGGTGGACTGGACGGACGAGAGACGCAAGGCGTTTGTCGATACTAAAACCGCCCTGGCCAATGCAACCAGGCTGGCACACCCACTTCCCAACGCCCCTGTTGCCATCACCACTGATGCTTCAGACTATGCTGTTGGAGCGGTATACGAACAGTGGGTGAGTGTGGCTTGGCAACCACTGGCGTTTTTTGGCCGACAGCTTCGACCTAATGAGTGCAAATATAGCACTTTTGATAGGGAGCTCCTCGCCCTCTATCTGGCCGTGCGGCATTTCCGTTCCCTGCTGGAGGCTCGTTCTTTGACAGCGTTTGTAGACCACAAGCCACTCACTTTTGCTATGGCTAAAGTAAGTGAGCCATGGTCTGCACGTCAGCAGAGGCATCTGTCATATATCTCGGAGTTTACTACGGATATTCAGCACGTCGCAGGCAGGGACAATCTAGTGGCAGACTGTCTCTCTCGGGCCTTGGTCGGGGCCGTCCATGTTGGTTTAGACTATGCACGCATGGCCTCAGACCAGGTTTCCGACCTGGACGTTCAGGCCTACAGGACGGCCATCACAGCACTCAGGCTGGAGGATGTGGCATTTAATGAGGCTAACGGCACACTCCTGTGCGACGTTTCCACGGGACGGCCGCGACCGGTGGTGCCCAGCAGTTGGAGACGTCATGTTTTTGACATCATACGTGGTCTCTCTCACCCCGGAAACAGGGCATCTCAAAAACAGGTGGCAGCCAAGTTCATTTGGCACGGGCTGAAAAAGGATGTGAGCGGGTGGGTTAAGATCTGTGTGATGTGCCTGCGCGCTAAGGTACACGCCACATTAAAGCTCCTTTGGCCCAGTTCTCCATGCCCGAAAGGAGGTTTGACCATGTGAATGTGGACCTGGTGGGTCCATTGCCCCCATCGCATGGTTTCACATACCTCCTCATGATGGTTAGACAGAACCACTCGGTGGCCAGAGGCCGTTCTGCTGTCATCCACAACGTCCACTGATGTGGCTCGGGCGTTTATATATACGTGGGTGGCCCGGTTCGGTGCTCCGTTTGACCTTTCGTCAGACCGCGGACCTCAGTTCACCTCTGAGCTTTGGTCCGAGATTGCCAGAAACTTAGGCGTGAGACTGCACCGCACTACTGCTTATCACCCGCAGGCTAACGGTTTGTGTGAGCGGTTTCACAGGTCCATGAAGGCCTCTCTCCGAGCTACCCTTAGCGATGGTAGTTGGGTCGACAGGCTCCCGTGGGTCATGTTGGGTCTCAGGACCGCCCCCAAGGAGGATCTCCAGTCATCGTCGGCTGAGCTGGTCTATGGCCAACCGCTGCGGGTCCCCGGGGAGTTTTTACCTGACACCACAGACCCCTGGTCTGCGACCCAGCAGCGCGTTTCAAACTTGGAGAACGCTAGGGCATTTGTGCCGGTCCCCACCTCGCAGCATGGTTTGCCACAGACTCGTGTTCCACCCGGCCTCCAGGCGACGGAATATGTGTTCATACGGCACGATGCCCACCGCGGGTCCTTTCAACTCCCCTACGATGGCCCGTTTCGGGTCCTACAGACGGGAAGTAAGACCTTCGTGGTGGACATTGGCGGTAAACCGGAACATGTCTCGGTGGACCGGCTTAAGCCAGCTCACTTGGATGTGGATCACCCCGTGGCACTCGCTCAGCCCCCGCGGCGGGGGCGACCTCCCCGTGTTAAACCTCGTCACCCTAAATCGCTTTTTGAAAATATGAGTCCCTCACCGCCCAATAGGCACCTTGCCCCTTGCCCTCCCCGCCACCGCAAGGCCCCAGGGGGTCCCACGGTAGCTCATATGCCGGCTCCAGTTGTTCGGAGCCGTTATGGTCGGGAGGTCCGTCTACCGACCAGTTTTGTGAGTTAGTAGGGTAAATTCTGGGGGGAAATATGTAGTGGGCACTTACATGGACACTTACCTGGACTGGACATAATCCACCTACACTAAGTTCAGTGAGTTCAGTCTAGTGTTTTTTATTTAATGTTCCGCTGTGATCACCTTTTCCTCTAACAGAATAAGCAGCTCTTTTGTCATTGTCAGCTCTTTGTTGTATGTTTTTACAGTGTGAGTTAAATACATTTCTGTGATACAGAAGCCTCTGTTCCTCTCCTTCCTTTAATGGAAAACCTGTGTGGGGATTTAACTCAAAGTTAAACTGAAAGATTAAAATGCCTGGACTCGTCTTTGTTTTTGAAATAAGAGAGAATACTTTGTGAAACATTTTCAATATTTTGTGTTGTGTGGATGACTTCTTGAGTGTCAAATAAACACCTGGATCTCCGGGGGCGGGGCAAACATAGACCAATGAAAGCAGCTATCCCCACTGATTCTAATGGCGCCACCCACGAGTCTCTATGACAATCAATTCACAAGATATGGAAAAGGGGCGGGACTTAAGTGTAGGGCCGGGGCAAACATAGACCAATGAAAGCCGATATGAGTCCAATGGTGCCACCCACGAGTCTCTTGAGTGTTCTTGAGATATGAAAGGGAGTGTGGGTGTGGTTTCAGAATAGGGGCGTGTTTAACCCAGACCAATTCATGTATAAATCTGTACTGAGTTGATTGACACCTCCCATAGTTGTGTGTCTGTGTGTTTCTCCAGTGGAAGTGTATGAGGCTCATTCATGGTCCTGTCTCTTTAAGAGAATTCAGCTACAGTGGGGAGTCCATTCATGTGCAAAAAAGTTATGAAATCATATGGCATTATTAGAAGGATTTCTTCTCTTGTGAATCGCTCCTGTCTTTTGACACTTTATTATAGTTTGATATACCATTTATCGTATTGTAACATTATTTGGCCCAGTACTTTTCCTACTTCTCTTCATAAACTTTTTATATTGCAAAATAAATTCACAAGGCTTGCCACTACTTCTAATCAATCTGCTCCTCTTTTTAGGCAACTTAAAATACTATCAATCTTTGATATTATTGTATACCAGATATGTATTGTTATGTTTAACTGCACCTTTAATTTAGATTTATTTCGTATTGTATTCCATAATTATTTCATGCCAAACTCCAGTATTCATTCATATCCAACAAGGCAATCAAATAATATTCATCATCATTTCTTCCACACAACATTAGGTCAGTTCAGTATAAGATTTAGAGTTCCTACTATTTGGAATTCAAAACTCTCTATAATAAAAGAAAAGTGCTAATCTATTTCATCACTCAAATCCAGGCTTAAATATTTGTTTTGACTAATTATTAATGTTGTTGTTTTTGTTATTATTATTAATATTAGTTCGATTATTATTGTTATTATTATTATTATTATTATTATTATTATTATAATATTATTATTATCTTAATATTATGAAAACATTTTATGAACTTATTTTACTTTCACTTAAAAAGAAAAGTATCCAATGATTTCATTCATGAGTTGAGGCCCTGTATAGGTCCATATGGGTCTCTTGCCTCTACTCAGCACCTTTTTATACACTTTCTGTCATGGTCAATGTTTAATTTTTACTGTTTTGCTGAAATGGTGCAAAATAAAGAAATATGTGTGTATGTGTAGCGTCACTGTCAAACAAATGCCATTCCTACGCTCTGGGAGGAGTAGCATTGTGAGAAAGTGGTGGAATAATAATAAAGAAGAATATATACGATAAATGACAAGAGTGTGTGTGACCTAAGTCACCTAATGAATGAACAATGCAGATGTAACCCACTGACAGTCATTGAGACAGAGGGTGAGACTGTAAAGATCAGCAGCTGAATGTGATGTTAGTGTTTAGAGTTACCTGAGCAGGTCACGTTCAGGATGAGATGGTAAGAAACAGACTCCACTGCTCCTCTACACTCCCTCAGTGCAGACTCAGAGCCAGAACAGTCAGTGTGAAACCACCATACAGGTTGGCGTTGGTCAGAACCATCACTCTGTTCTATTGAAACAGCAGAGCCACAGTCCAGCTGCCTGCACACTACAGCTGCTGTCTTCATGGTCCATGTTGGTAACACGTACTCTCCTGCAGGTCTCCAGACTCCCTGGTGGTTGATCTCCAGTCTCCCAGCACAGCGTCTGCCTCCGTCCACCAACCTCACATCATCATGTTCTGCACAGAAACAAGAGAGAAACGACTACATTTAGAGGCATGTTTATCTGTAATTAAAAATGGGATGTCATTAAATGTGTTGCTCCTAAATGCTGATAAAACTGATTTTCATCCTTCTCTCTCATTTGATTGACACATCAAAGATCACCTTCCTCTTCGTAATATTTAAAACGTCTGATCTCTATTAACCCTTGTATGGTGTTTGCATTTATGTTACTCACCCAAAGTCCATGGGTCTGGTGGACCGACAACAATATTGGGATTTTAAAACAATAAATCCATAACAATTAATATAAAAATAGATGATATATGTTCATCTAAATTACAAGCAATTTAAAAAGCATATATGTTTAATGTTTCGCATTTACCTCTGCTAGATCACATTTATGAATAAAAGTGCTATTTGTGATAAAATGTGATGTCTGTTCAAAGAAAATCCAGCATAATCGAGACATGAATTTAATAAATCAGGTTAATGTCGAAAGAGATAACATCACTACTATTATTATTATTATTAGGGCTTTAGATATAAATGTACCTGAATACATCACTATTATTATTCTGGCTTTAGATAGAAGTGTACCTGAATATATCACTATTATTATTAGGGCTTTATATAGAAGTTTACCTGAATATATCACTATTATTATTATTATTATTATTATTATTATTATTATTATTATTAGGCTTCGCTTACGCCTGCTACCCCTTCTGGGGCATAGGCCGTCAACAAGTGATCTCCAAGCATCTCTGTCTTGAACTGTTCTCTCCAGTTGGTTCCAGGTCATCTTCATGGTCTTGCTGTCTGCCTCCACGTCTCTGCGCCAGGTGTTTCTCCCCTTTTCCGCCTGGCCTGCGGGTTCCATGTTAGGGCGTGTCTGGTGATGGTACTTGCACGCGTTCTCAGGGTGTGGCCTATCCAACGCCATCTGCCTTTCTTCATTTCTTCTTCTGCGGGCAGCTGGTTTGTTCTCTGCCAGAGTTCGCAGTTGCTGATGGTGTCTGGCCATCGGATGTGGAAGATCTTCCGCAGGCAGCTGTTAATGAAGACCTGCACTTTCCTGATGGTTGCAGCTGTAGATCTCCACGTCTCTGCTCCGTATAGGAGGACTGGATTATTATTAGGGCTTTAGATATAAGTTTATCTTAATACATCACTATTATTATTAGGGCTTTAGATATAAGTTTATCTTAATACATCACTATTATTATTAGGGCTTTAGATATAAGTTTATCTTAATACATCACTATTATTATTAGGGCTTTAGATAGAAGTTTATCTTAATACATCACTATTATTATTAGGGCTTTAGATATAAGTTTATCTTAATACATCACTATTATTATTATTATTAGGGCTTTAGATATACGTTTATCTTAATACATCACTATTATTATTATTATTATTATTATTATTATTATTATTATTATTATTATTATTATTATTATTATTATTATTATTATTATTATTATTATTATTAGGGCTTTAGATAGTGGTTTACCTGAATACATTATTATTATTATTATTATTATTATTATTATTATTATTAGGGCTTTAGATATAAGTTTATCTTAATACATCACTATTATTATTAGGGCTTTAGATATAAGTTTATCTTAATACATCACTATTATTATTATTATTATTATTATTATTATTATTATTATTATTATTATTAGGGCTTTAGATAGAAATGTACCTGATTATACAATGGCATGCAAATATTTTTATTCTGATTGGCTGAAACAGTCAAGTTAGATGTTGTTATATCGTATAACACTCCATGTGACCCCAGATCCCTCCCACAACCGAATTACTTATTTTAACTTTTTTTTCTGAATGAGTCCGCCATAGATAGACACATGGAAGTATGAATATCTTTTGAACGAATCCTCCAAAAAAGATACAGTCAACTGGAATATGTTAGTTTGTTACACATATGTTGGATTATGTAATTGGTTTGTCATGACCCATTGTGAAACAAAAGAAAAATTGCGGACAAAAAAAGAAAAAGAAATGGCCGTCGATTTTATTATTGTCTTTTTTTGGTCAGACCATTGGATCTACTATTGGATCTACTTTCTCTGTGGACGGTTTTGTGAATAAATATCCATCATGCTTACATTACTGTGTGTTTATTGTATAGCAATAAGGTTGGGTGAATTGGGCCATTGTGTAAAAGCATTACATCACTTGAAGTTGTGTGTTATACTCATTAGATCAGTCCTAGGGGGGTATAATGCCCCTCCACTGCACGTCGGGCCTAACAACCGCACCTACGCGTGATCTAATGAGTATAACACACTCCTTCCTATCCAAGCCCGTTCTGACTTTAAAGTGCTACTCCTCACCTACAAAATTTTAAATGGGCTTGCACCGCTCTATCTATCCGATCTCATCTCCCGATACTCGCCCGCTCGTGCTCTGCGCTCACAAAATGCGGGGCTTCTATCGACCCCTAGGGTTAAAAAGAAATCCGCCGGCCACAGAGCCTTTGTCTACCGCGCTCCCTACCTGTGGAACAAATTACCTGCCGTCATCAGGGGCGCCTGCTCTGTCGAAGCTTTTAAATCCCTGCTTAAGACTCATCTTTTCTCTCTCTCCTTCAACCTACCCTGATCTCACCTGGTCGGGGACTGACCTTTAGATTAATCTGTGTAGTTTAGTTATGGTACAGGGTACTACATGGTACCACTGGGTAGTTTACTACAGGGTAGTTTAGTTAGGGTACAGGGTACTACATGGTACTACATGGTACTACATGGTACTACATGGCACTACAGGGTACTACATGGCTCTACATGGCTCTACGTGGCACTACATGGCACTACAGGGTACCACAGGGCACTACAGGGTACTACATGACACTACAGGGTACTACAGGGTACTACAGGGTACTACAGGGTACTACATGGCACTACAGGGTACTATAGGGTACTACATGGCACTACGGGGTACTACATGGTACTACATGGCACTACAGGGTACTACATGTCTGCTCCTTTGAAGCACCACAAACATGGGAACTCTCTAACTCTCCCCCCCCCCCCCCCCCCTCTTCCCCCCCCCCTCCCCCTTCTCTCTGAGTGCCCGCCTCCTGGTGCTGACTAAGGTGATGGATGCCTCGGGGTCTTGGCCAAGATTGTAGTGACTGCTCTACATGCACCTCCGAGGCCTTGGATCAGTTATTCACCGCCGTCTGTTCCATGGTCCTGTCAACCGATTAACAGTATTAACAGACTGTTAACAGATTAACGCGGTTTCATTGCTGGGTTAAGTACTTCTATTCTATTCACATAATACGCCTACTTCATATATCTACTCCATTCACATATATGCCTACCACTTGTATCTATTGCTATGTCCGCCTACTACAATCTCATGAGCTGTCTAACGCCTGTCCCGTCTCCCTGTCTCCCTATGACTTGCTGTCCTGGAGTGTTGACCGGAGTGTTGGACGTCCCGTGACGAAGGCCGGGAGGTTGCGACCCCCTCTGCGTGCCCCCCTGTCTCCGGAGGTCTCGTAGTGGTGACCGGAGTGCCGGATGTCCCGCGATGATGTCGGGGAGTTCGCGACCCTCTCTGCGCCGCCCCCTATCTCCCTGTCTCCGGCTGTCCCTGAGCAACGACCGGAGTGTTAAATGTCCCTTGACTAAAATGGGGAGGACGTGACCCTCTTTGCGCCGCCCCTGTGCCTCAAATAGATTCGCTATCAGCTCTATCTTTAATCTTTCAAAATGTTCAGTTGCTATCGCTATTAGCTCTATCTTTAATTTTTCAAAATGTACAGTTGCTATTGCATGCACTCATCTGTGTTCCACTACACACATGAGTGCATGCTTACCAACTGTCCGTCTGCAACACTACTATCACCAACATCTAAGAAGGGAGATCCCCCCTTGAATGGCCCTTCTAAGGTTTCTCTCCTCCACACTGCATGTGGAGCTTTTTTTCCCTATTGTTAGGTTTTAGTGAGTTTTTCCTTACCTTCGCGTGGGGTATGTCTGGGAGTGCTTGCATTCTTTCATTTATTTGCATTCATCTAAAAATGTTTGGACCTTATGGTGTTCTTGTTCTGTTCTTGACTTATTGTTATGTTTTCTTCTTGACTTGTTTAAAGAAGATCTGTACGGCCCATGGGGACATTAACGTGTGTTGTCGGGCCCTATAAATAAATTTGATTTGATTTGATTTGATTTATGTAATGCTTAAATATATCACTATTATTATTACGGCTTTAGATAGAAGTTTACCTGAATACATCACTATTATTATTATTATTATTATTAGGGCTTTAGATATAAGTTTACCTGAATACATCACTATTAATATTAGGGCTTTAGATAGAAGTTTACCTGAATACATCACTATTAATATTAGGGCTTTAGATATAAGTTTACCTGAATACATCACTATTAGTATTATTAGGGCTTTAGATATAAGTTTACCTGAATACATCACTAGTATCATTAGGGCTTACACTGCTAATAAACTATAATATATAGTTATGTAACACTGCTAATTCAACTATAATATACAACTATGTAACACTGTTAATTACGCTATAAAATTTCTTTTTGATCCACTTTTTCTCCCATTTTCTATATTTTCTCCCATCCCAATTTTCGTATCATCCAATTCAACCCTCCCCTGTCACGGACGCTGTTTCTTGCCTCCCACAAGCCGGCTGCAATGTGGACTAAGTTATACATAGCATGAGTCCCCTCCGGTACTTGAGGTAACAGCAGTCGCATCTTTTCACCTGCGCAGCTCGATCTCTCAGTGGCGAGGAGTAACGCATGGGAGGCTCACGCTGCCCCAGACACTTCCTGATTCTACTGCGCAGGCGCACCAACCGACCTGTAGGAGTCGCTGTCCACAACGCCCGATCCCCACCCATCAGTTTCCCACCCCCTAATACGGCCAATGTGTATTAGTACGGACGACCAGCTAAACTGAAAGCAATGTGGAGCGCTGGGCTCAAACAGGCGAGCCCAGCGTCTCCAGTATTCGTGGCGAGCGCCTTGCCCACTACGCCGCGTAGCCGGCCCATAATTACGCTATAATATATAATATACATTCTACATGCTGTTGTGACATGTTACTGATGTTAATACTTGAAAACGTTTGAAATTAAAATCGCAACTATTATGCAACACTTTAACAGGTTCATTAAACTATACAACTATGTAACACTGTTAATTAAACTATAATATAGAGCTATGTAACTCTGCTAACTAAACTATAATATAGAGCTATGTAACACTTTTCATTAAACTATAATATAGAGCTATGTAACACTGCTAACTAAACTATAATATAGAGCTATGTAACACTGCTAACTAAACTATAATATAGAGCTATGTAACACTTTGAATTAAACTATAATATAGAGTTATGTAACACTGCTAACTAAACTATAATATAGAGCTATGTAACACTGCTAACTAAACTATAATATAGAGGTATGCAACACTGCTAACTAAACTATAAAATAGAGTTATGTAACACTGCTAATTAAACTATAATATAGAGGTATGTAACACTGCTACCTAAACTATAATATAGAGCTATGTAACACTGCTAACTAAACTATAATATCGAGCTATGTAACACTGCTAACTAAACTATAATATAAAACAATGTAACACTTTTAATTAACTGCATCGCATACTGCGGGATAAAGGCATTTTTGGCAGAATGAAATGTAGGCTACATGACATGTTTTTACGGGGGGCAGCTGCGTTGGGGGATGCAGGACTCATCCTGGCCGCACCGGGCGGGGTCAGTCTTAACCGAGTGTCCACCAGGTGTCAGCCATGCTCTGCTGTACTGGTCACCTGTAGGCCCCAGCATTCCTAGGAAGCTCACTGGCGGCTGCCTCGACAGACCTGGCCCAGAACTTTCCGGTGTAAGAATGGGTGTGGCAGACTTACCATCACAGGGGGGGTCCACCCAGCGGGTGGGCCGTGACGGAGCTGTTTCGGACAGCTGGCGCTTGTGGCACCCTCTGTGACTTGTGCGTTTTGGAGTAACTGCACCCCACTACGCATGGTCGAAGTCCTACCCCCCGCACCTCGTTAGGAGGGGCGAGGGGGCCGGGACCCCACCCGTGTTTTTTCTGATAGGTCTTGAAGGGGACCTCAGGGGGTGCATTTGTCGGGGCTTCGCGCCCTGCTTCGCCCGTTGTCCCATAGGCGAAGCAGAACGCGTAGCCAATGAAATATAACAAAGGTTATCCGATAACCCTAGTTATATGATTGGCGTAGCTTTCTGCTTTATACGCAGCCCTGAGGACCCACTGCTGTGTTTTGTTGAAATTCAGACTCGGAAGGGGGAGTTGACCGCCACACCTGGGCTATAAGCCGGCCGGAGGTGGGCGTGGTCGGACAGATGGAAGGTGCATGTGAGAAGTTTCAAGTAGGTGCACGTACGTGCGCGAGGACATCCCATAGGCGAAGCAGAAAGCTACGCCAATCATATAACTAGGGTTATCGGATAACCTTCGTTACAACAGGTGACCAATTAGTCCAAGAGAAGCAGAACATTCCCTGCAGGGTCGACATCAGAGCACTCACATTACTATCATTACAATATTTAGAATATCTCTGCAACGCTGCATGCTAGCTGCTTACAATGGTAGATACATTAGCTTACTGTTGTAGCTTTCCAAAGAGCCACCGGGTGTGATCATAGCCCTTTCAGAAGCTCTGTAATCCAGCATGGAAAAGCATTTTCTTTTAGGAGACTTTATAAAACGAAGAAATCCAACATGTGAATGTCTTGTGTGGTCATTTATCCATTATGTCCATATTAGTGCTGTCAATCGATTAAAATATTTAATCTGATTAAATCGCATGATTGTCCATAGTTAACTCACGATTAATCGCAAATTAATCACATTTTATTTTATTTTCTAAATCTACCTTAAATTGGTCTTTTTCAAGTTTTAATACTCTTATCAACATGAGTCAACAAATGCTTGCTTTATGGAGCCATTTAACACAAAAGGATGACCCTCATGTATTGCAAATTTGCATCAAATTCAAAACAGAGTGATGCACAAAATAACTTAAAAGAAAATAATAATTTAAAACAATGAATAAAGGACTCACACCCCCCCCCCCCTCTTTTTCTCTCACACACACAAACACTCTCCCAGCTCTCTTTCTCTCTTGCCCCTTCCTCATCTCTCTCACCCCCCCCCCCTCTCTCTCTCTCTCTCACACACACACTTTGAGTCAGAAACAAACAAAGTATCAATGGGTCTCATTCTCCAACATTTTCCAAAGACTTCTCTTAGGGCAACCATCTTGGAACCGACTGAGACAGAATCGACGACAAGTTCACTCTGATTCCCCAACGCGTGGGGAAGATGTCTTAAGTGGCTCAAACGATCACAGCTGGGATGCCGGCGATGAGGAATGTCACTATGAATGCGCGTTCCTGTCTAGGTCATCCTCATACAAGACATGCCTCCGAGAGCTCCTTATAAGCCAGGCTCTGTGCCGTTTGCAAATGAAATCGCAAAAAGTCGAGAGTTTAGACACACCTGTCCAGCTCATTAAATGCAACTGATGCGATGCAGCCGTGTAAAAATGGTGGCTTGGTGGTGCTTTGCTTTGCTTTGCTTTGCGACCGATCAAAATGAGATTAGATTAATGTATTGTCATCATCAGGCATGCGTTGTTCATGGCACGGGGTACCACTCAGTGGTACCTCACTGAGTATTAAAGATTTGAGCAGAAGCGCGTGCACGCACATGCACGCGCTCGCGAGAACGCGCTGCGCTCGGCTCGGCTCGTGTTTACCTGCCGAGTCCCGGGCCCCGGCGCTACCTCGCATTATCATAACAATAGCCGCTATAGGCTGGTGTCTTCAACCAGTCTGGGACTCTTTGTGATGTAAATATGGAACGTCCCAAGTTGCCGCTGCCCACAGACCCCCACCCACCACCACTCACCCCCGGACAACAACACACTCTGCAAACAGCAGCAACCCGGGACATTCCATATCTACATCACAAACTTCGGGACTGAGTAGATAATTAATTAATCTTCTCTTTATTTTTATTATTTATATTAAAACTGAATCAAACCATAAACAAGGTTGCCTGTTGGGATGTTAGATCCTAATGTGAAAAACTGATTTTATATGTCTGCACTTTATGTGCTCATTTTATGCCTGTCTTAATTCTGTTGTGAAGCACTTTGAGCTGCAGTTTCTGTATGAAAGGCTATACAAACAAAGTGTATTATTGTGCGCGAGGGAACATATGCGCATGCGCGCGCGGCCGCGCGTGCGTGTGCGCGCGCGCGTGCGCGCGGCGTCATTATCCTGCGTGGCGGCTCAGCCCATAATAACAACGCAACACTGGTCATCATATATACAGGCTACAGGTGCGGCTGGGTAGCGCAGTGGAGAATGCACTTGCCTACCACCGCAGAGACACTGGGATCGAATCCAGCTGTCAGCGGTACCTCTGGCTTGGTCAGTCGTCCCTACTAACACAATAGGCAGTGTTAGTGGGTGGGAAGCCAGTGGGGTGTGTGTCCTGGTCGTTGTAAACAGCGACACCTACTGGTCGGTCCGGGCGTCTGTTCAGCAGGGAGGGGATCGGGGGGAAATAGCATGAACTTCCGCATGTGTTACGTTCCCCCGGTGAGAGTCCTCGCTATCAGGTGAAAAGAAGCGGCTGGCGACTCCACATGTATCGGAGGAGGCATGTGGTAGTCTACACCCTCCCTAGGCCGACAGTGGGGCAATGCAGGTAATGACCAGGAAGGAAATTGACATAATGACTAAATTGGGATAAAAAAAATTATTATAACATATATTTTTTTTAAATATATATATACAGGCTACTACAGCTCATGGCCACCTGCCGCAGCGCACACACGCATACACACACACACACGCGCACGCTTGCAGTACTGTATAGTCTATGTGCATAATGAATGAACGCAGTAGGCTTATATTATTGTAATGACTTGTTTTATTAGGAAATCACAGATACTGCGCTGCCTATAGTAGTACAGTCCACCAGTCCGCTGCCTGACTCTGGTGGCCTTAATATGTGTACTGTATTTACTGTACCTATAGGGCAGAGCATATATATAGTATCTACTAAATCCTAATTAAACAAGTAATTAGAATAATATAAGCCTACTGTTCATTCATTAGACACATAGGCTACATAGTGTATTCCAATATCTGTTTTATTGATTAATGATATATTTGAAAGAATGCAGGTTATAGCTGTATAAAACAAATGTCTGTCCCATTGTACCAATCAATGGGATATATTGCATGTTGGCTATAATGATTTTATAAAAAAGAGAGAGATTAAATGCATGGCCATATAAGTATTTATACATTCATGTGACATCACAGCATACATATTTGTATAGCCCAGTGTTTCCTGAAAACAGATAATTTATGTACAGTACAGTGTTCAGGTTATACAACTATCATTCCACAATTACAACCAAAATAGGAAGAAATTATGTTGACCGCGGGGAGTTTTAATGCATAGTCGGTAGAACTGGTGCGGAGTGATAGTGTGAGGTTTTGTCCGCTGCTCACCCACTCGCTCTGTTCCTTTAAGGTATTTCGGTTAATTAATTGCATTCTCCTCTCCACACGCTTCTTCCTGTAGATGCCGTTTGATTGGTGCTCCCCCAACCACACGCTTCTGGAGCAATGATCAATTCCATCCCGCAGCTGTCACAGCTTGTCATTAAGCACCCTTGGCTTTATATACCCCGATCCCCCTATTATTGATGTTGGATCGTTCTGAAATATTCTCTGCATTTGCTTGTTCCTTCCGTCGCTGCTTTCCCTGTTCTTTGCCTCCCAGGACTCTCGAGAAATATCCCGTTTGGAGAACCTGCTTCCCCGTTACGAAGCGCTCGCCCTGTTTGATCCGCCCGCTTCACGCGCTGCGCTCTGGTGAGTTTTTGTAAAGACAGTCTTTTGGATTCAATCGTTTTTTGTGTGTGTTAAAGCACTGAAGAGATCCTTTTTTTCGTTCAGACTGTTCTCACCCTTTTTGCCTGTTGGATATTCACTTTGGATTTATTGTTTGGACATTGCTCACTGTGTGTTTCACACCGAAGATTCTGTCACTTGGATTTATTGTTTGGACATTGCTCACTGTGTGTTTCACACCGAAGATTCTGTCACTTGGATTTATTGTTTGGACAAGTCACTTCACCAGTCACCTGTCAGTTTACAATTGTGCACTGAGCTAACTCGGACTCTCTCTCTCCCTATCCGCCTCCACCCCGGAGTATATGCTGGGAGGATTCTGCAGAGCGGCTCAGACGTCACGGACAAATTCCACAAACGTCACCCCCCGGGAGAAGCTGCTGAGCAGCAAACATTCCTCACATACCTGTTTCCCAGTTTGTTCTGTTCTCCACCAAATTCTTTCTGTTTACTCAGTAAATAAACACGCCCTTGATTTTGGCTAACTCTGAAACAACTCTCTCTGTGCCGTTTGCGTTTGGGGTCGGTGTCAAACCATAACAGATAGACACAAGCCTTTTTTACACAGAAATGCAATAAATAATAATGCATTAAAGAAGACCCCTCATTCTGCCGGCTTTGCTTATTTACACTGAACCCAGCAAAGGCGGCACAATGCCACCACTGTGTGTAGATTCAGACAGAACGCCATGTTCCTGAGTCGTATAGGTGGATAGAAGCATCTCGGGTTGTGGTTCTGAAACAGGTCTCCAAGGAGGGAAGCACGAGGTGATAAACATGGAATATCTTCTAGTGTGGCATTACCTCTGCCCCCATTAAATGTTATGTCATGTAGCCTACATTTCCATCTGCCAAAAATGCCTTTATTCCGCAGTATGCGATGCAGTGTTGTGGTTTGTTCTGGAGACTGGTGTATGAGTCCAGGGCAGCCCGGTGATGTACCGTGAGCTTTATACCAAACTCTCTAAGATAAAGATTGCATCTTCTTACATTGCATATTATATTAATTGGACCAAAAACAGGTAGCCTATTATCATTATTATTGTTATCATGTCTTTGTTACCACCTTTCAAGTGACAACTGGTCGCTAGACGGAGCAATATTCCTGTGTGTTGGTGCGGCAGGATAGTGTCATGGGGCCAGGGGCGGACTGGGACACAAATTCAGCCCGGGACATTCAGACGCACCAGCCCACGCACCGGCCCCGAAACTGGCCCACACAACGGCCGTTATGAAACACTCGTCCAGTATTAAACAACCCAAGGCTGTGGCTAAGGAGTCAACATCAGGGAGACCAAATCTACACCTGCACGCACACACACACACACACACACACACACACACACACACACACACACACACACACACGCACACACATATACCGTTACTTCCTGTCATTGGCATACATTTTTTTCTTTTTTTACTAACATCTTAGTGCCTCATTATCCTAGGGATTAAGGATATGTGAAGTATTAAATACACCATAATAATATTGAGGTTTTGATCCATAGAAATGTCTGTGCTACACAATTTCAGTTAGATTCGATTTATTGTCCTTTAATTTTGCACTCATGACATTAGTTGCTTGCCATTTAATCAACATCGAAAGACCCCCCACTTCCTCCCAGACACCCATTCCAAGAGCGTGTTCGCTTTCCAAGTCTCACTCTCTCTCTCTCTCTCTCTCTCTCTCTCTCTCTCTCTCTCTCTCTCTCTCTCTCTCTCTCTCTCTCTCTCTCTCTAACCCCCCCCCCAACCCCCCCCCCCATCTTTTTGAGTGGTTGTCTCGTAGTGTTGACCAAGGTGGAGGATGTCTCGGGGTCTTGGCCAAGATTGCAGTGACTGTTCTACATGCACCACAAGGCCACGGATCAGCTTCTTACCATCTTCTGTCCGTGGTCTGTCAACATGGTTCAGACGTGGAGTTCATTGCTGGGTTAAGTACTTCTATTCTATTCACATAATATGCTTACTACATATATATATATATTCTATTCACATATATGCTTACCACTTGTATCTATTGCTATGTCCGCCCATCACAATCACGCAAATTGTCTAACGCCTGTCCCGTCTCCCTGTCTCCCTGTCTCTGGCTGTCTTGGAGTGATGACTGGAGTGTCGGACGTCCCGTGATGATGACCGGGAGGATGTGACCCTCTGCGCCGCCCCTTTGCCTCAAATAGATCCGCTATCAGCTGTATCTTTAATCTTTCAAAATGTTCAGTTGCTATCGCATGCACTCACTCACACATGTGAGTGCATGCTTTACCAACTGCTCGCCTGTTTTACTGCAACACTACTATCACCGACATCTAAGAAGGGAGATTGAATGGCCCTTCTAAGGTTTCTCTCCTCCACATTGCCTGTAGTGCATTTTTTCCTATTGCTAAGTTTTAGTGAGTTTTTCCTTACCTTCGCGTGGGGTATGTCTGGGAGTGTTGCATTTATTTTGCATTTATTAAAAATTGTTTTGACTTTATGGTGTTTTGTTCTTGACCTATTGTGATGTTTCTTCTTGAATTGTTTAAAGAAGATGTGTCCAGCCCATGGGGACATTAACGTGTGTTATCTGGCCTTACAAATACATTTGATTTTATTTGATTTTATTTATTAAATCAGCTTGATTGGGACATACTGTTTTTATTTAAAAACATGAAATAATGTTTTGAATATAGTCAGTAAATAAATAAATGAAAATACGATATTTAAACCAGTTATATCATTATTAAAAGTGTAAATCCTAATTAAACCAATGAGTAATTCATAATGTTTTCCATACCTGAGCAGGTGAGGCCAACAGTCTTGCCAGGTGAGCTGGTGTTTCTACCTGAGTCAGAGGTGACACAGTCCAGGAGATGGGACTCGAGTTCTTTGGTCCCGATTGTAGCCTCTCCTTCTCCATAGAGCGCCCCCTGGAGGGCTGAAGGAGCCCCACAGCCAAGCTGCCTACAGACCACCTCTGCATCCTGCTTGTCAAAGTCAGCTTCACATAGTGACCTCCACGCCTGATCAGACTTCATCTCCACTCTGCCTGAACACAGACCAGATCCATTCACAAGCCTCACAGACTCTACACACACACACACACACACACACACACACACACACACACACACACACACACACACACACACACACACACACACACACACACACACACACACACGCACACACACACACACACACACAGTCAGAGAGAGAAAAAAGAGTCAGAAACAGAGTGAGAGCAGAGCATGTCTGCAGAGTGTAGTACCAAATGGATACATTGAGGAATAAAAAAAAAAAGACTAGACACAGCGGATCAATTTAGCCACTTTACATATTGAGCGTCATTATGTCAAATGTCCTATGTCACTGGTAATACCGGTGTTGTCATAAGTTTATTAGTCATGGGAAATTTCACATCACCGCGGCAACCTTAGTCCGGTCTCATTATTCTGACAAATCCACACGCAGGCTGATGCATTGTCAGCAATTCACATCAGCCATCTGGTGTCATACAGCTGTCTTAACGGATTTATTGATTTTAAATGCTCAAGAATGTGTGAGGTTTTGTCCATTGCCCACCTACTCGCTCTGTTCCTTTAAGCCTACTCGCTCTGTTCCTTTAAGCCTACTCGCTCTGTTCCTTTAGTTTTCTGTTAATCAATTGCATTCTCCTCACCTCACTAGCCCCCACCCTCGCGTTCGTTTGCTCTTCAGCAACCACACCCTTGGACTACCTGTCATTATGTGTTTGATTGGTCTGGTGCCGAACACACACTTCTAGTTTCAAGTATCAATTACCTTCATGCACCTGATGTGCATGCTAATTAGTTCCCCTGTGGGCTTTAAGTACCTCGCTCTTCCCCTCTGTCCCTTGTCGGGTCGTCCCGTATCATTCCGTATCATATCTCTATCACCAAGACTCCTTCGGGAGGTTCTCTGTCTGTTATGCTGCTTTCATCTCCGGCGTGAGATGCACTCTAGCCTTCGCCTCCTGTCTCCGTTTGCCTGAAGGAGACACTGGACTGCGCTCTCTAAACTTCCACGGGAGGTATTCCAGTGTTCCACTTCAGACCTCCGCGCAGCAGACGTCCAGACGCGCATCCAGACCTCCGCGCAGCAGACGTCCAGACGCGCATCCAGACCTCCGCGCAGCAGACGCCCAGACGCGCATTCAGACCTCCGCGCAGCAGACGCCCAGACGCGCATCCAGACCTCCGCGCAGCAGACGCGCTCTTCACTCCAGACGCGCATCGCTTCCTAATACTCTACGGGAGGATGCGTCTCTCCGAGCCGGCGCGCTCTTCCGCGCAGACGCGCATCCAGACCTCCGCGCAGCAGACGCGCTCTTCACTCCAGACGCGCATCGCTTCCTAATACTCTACGGGAGGATGCGTCTCTCCGAGCCGGCGCGCTCTTCCGCGCAGACGCGCTCTTCACTCTAGACGCGCATTCAGACGCACTCCAGATGCGTCCTCCGTACCGGCGCGTACTCCAAGCAGACGCGCACCACTCAGACCTCCGCGCCAGATGCGCCCTCCGTACCGGCGCGTACTCCAAGCAGTCGCGCACCACTCAGACCTCCGCTTGAACACCCCGTTCCCCTTGGCGACGCGCTCGCCCTTTTGATCCTGCCCTCTTTACGCACAGCGCCTGGGTGAGTTTTTATGACTGTCTTGGATCCTATTCATTTTTCGTGTGTTTAAAGACACTGAAGATATCCTGCTTTTTGTCAGACTGTCACTCACCCAGCGTCAGCTTTTTGGATTATTCATTGGGATTGTATTTGGCCTTAACATCGCTCACTGTGTGTATACACACCGAAGATGTAATCTCTTGGATTTGTATTTGGGACTTCGCTCACAGTGTTTATTTACACCGAAGATTCTATCACGTGGATTTGTGTTTGGGACGTTTACTCACAGTGTGTATATACACAGAAGATTCAGTCACTTGGATTACTCTGTTTTTGGGACATGTCACTTCTCCTGTCACCTGCTCTGTTCCCAACTGTACTCTGAGCTAACCCGCTCCCTCTCTTCCTCTCGGTCCCGTTTACCACCTCGGAGATCTGCCGAGAGAAATCTGCAGAGCGGCTCTGACGTCACCGTCTGCTTCCCCAGACAATCCATCCCGGGAGAAGCTGCAGAGCAGCAACATTCATTAATGCTTGTATCCCAGGCTTTGTCTGTTTTCTCTGTCCCTTTAAGCAGCTCCAGCCCTCGCCCTGTTCCAAGGCTTTACCCTGTTTCCTCCTAGTCCTCCCTGTCCCCAGCCCGCCTCCGCGGGCCTCTGTCCCTGTTTCCCCTCTCTAGTCCTCCTAGTCCTCCCTGTCCAGTCCTCCTAGTCCTCCCTGTTCCTGCCTTGTCCCTTGCCCCGGCCCTGTTTCCGTTAACCTTCCCTTAGCCTTCCCCTTAGCCAGCTCGCCTCTTAAAGGCACTGTACCTTTTCCCATTCTTGTTATCCAGTAATTTGTGTTCTCCCTTAAAGGGACAGTGCCGTTTTCTGTGTGTTTCAATAAATGCCCAGTTCTTGGCTTACTCTCATACCTGTCTTGTGTTGTGCGATTGGGGTCGGTTACAAACCATAACAGAATGTTTTCTAATTACTCTGTTGCACTTTCCTAAGTCTATGTTAATTGATTTCTGTCAAAACTACCTGTAGGACTGACATCAAAACTACCTGTAGGACTGCTGTTCATAAGTTCAGTTAAAAATAAATATATATATAGAGAGAGCACACGTACAGATGACAAGTATAGTATGAGAAGGTAGACATGTATATTCATAATTCATTATGTGCCAATATTAAATCGATTTGCTTTGAAGGCACAACAATTGCATTTCCAAATAATATTAGGTTAGAAAAAACCTTTGCTGGATTGAATGTTACTTCTTTTAACGTACGGTTATTTCTATAACCATAGTTATATGAGTATGGCGGACGCTCTGCGTCCTACTGGAATACAACCCTGTATCAGTACTAGCACTGAATAAATGTCCACATGCACCTTTACACCTATCCGCCTGGCCACACCCCCATCCGCTCCTATATAAGCAGGGGTGTGGTCATACTAACAGCTCCTTCCCCAGACTTTCACCACAAGGCGAAAACCACGGGGTCCTCAGTGCGTCCGACGCAGAGCGTCCGCCATACTCATATAACTATGGTTATAGACATAACCGTACGTTATATATCTTATGGCTACCGCTCTGCGTCCTACTGGAATACAGGAGCTGAGCAGAGCGGAAGCTCGACAAATACACCGGCTGAGGCCCCCCACAACCATCAGAACCGGGGAGGACCCGAGCCCCCCGGACCCCCCTAGTGGAGGATGGGAGGGAATCGGATCCGACTGTGCGAAGAGGGGTCTAGCAACTCAAACACACAGGGTGAGCAGACCGCATAAGAACCCACGACTACACAAACACGCAACCCACACGCCACTAGGGAACGAACTGGAATCAAATAAAAAAAGCCAGTCACAACCCCCAACATCACAGGGTCAAGGGCAAACCCAACCCCGTGGCAAGGCCGTAGCAGCGGAGGGCGAAGGAGGACAGGAAGGGACTGGACCCCCCGGAAAAAGGGGGGCCTGATGAGGCCAATGACGCCGAAGCACCCCACCAGGCGGTCACTAGTGACACCACCCCCCACATCGCCAGCGTATTCGGACAGGGCCCATCCAAGAGCAGGCCCTTCCCCCCAACAGCACGCCGCTCCGAAGCACTCAAAAGGCTACACCCACAGCGGGACCAGACAGCGCACCGGGGAGACAACCATCAAGAGGTTGATCCCTCAATCCAGGCAACAGGCCACTCGATCCGAGCCTGGATCACTGCGGACTAGACAGGCGCCAAAGGGGTCTGCTGAAAACAGCACCCTGGTGGAAGGGGCGTATGCTGGTATGCTGTGCACCATGTCGCAGCCTCCACAAACCCCCCCAACCGACCGTCTAGAGGGGCCGAGGCAGAGAAGGCTGACACGATTGGCAGATGTCATGAAAGGTGCGGGGGCACACTCACAGGCAGACGGGGCCAAACCCGGCCTACCCAGAGAGTTGACTCCGCTACCAACACACCAGGGAACCAACCACCCCCTTGGTTCTAACATGAGGTGGTTGTTCCTATAACCCCCCAAGAAAAACTCCAAAACACAACTGCGGGTATACACTGGCTATACCGCAGTACAAGTGTTTCAGTTTTCAAGAAGGGGTTAACCCAGGCCAGCAGGTCAAAAATAAATCCAGACCTAAGCCCGGCGGACCGGGATGTACACAGGGATGCCAGAGGGATTCCACAAGAACCACCTCAACAGCCCCCTCCCAGCCCCGCCAAGCAGGAGAAGAGAGGGGCGAAAAAGAATAGAGAATGACCAGGCTCCTTTAGCACAGCGCAAGGTACAACTTAAACTCTGAGGAGACTCCCTCACTGAGAGGGAGGCTCTGAACTCACCGAGGAGGCTCTGAAACTCCCTGAGGAGGAGGCTCTGAAACTCTGAGGAGGCTCCCTCACTGAGAGAGAGGCTCTGAACTCACCGAGGAGGCTCTGAAACTCCCTGAGGAGGAGGCTCTGAAACTTTGAGGAGGCTCCCTCACTGAGAGGGAGGCTCTGAACTCACCGAGGAGGCTCTGAAACTCCCTGAGGAGGAGGCTCTGAACACAACATGGACCAAACAACAGTGAAGGATAACACGCAGTGACACAATCACGAACGTCTCCATAACATCAACCCTGCAACGCCCAGGCCGACCCGGCATTTTCCCCCCGAAAAAGCACAAGTCGCCCCTGCAGCTCACCATCTTACGACGGGAGCGAGCAGAGGCGAAGAGCTTGCGTCTCAGATCCTCCGCAACCAGAGGAGCCGTCGACCCATCAGCCGACGGCCCACCGACGGAGGAACCAGAGCTGGACCTAGGCCATCTCACAGGGGACGGCCTTGGTGCAACAGCTCCTCGGACAGGCAAACTCTCCACCGGACGCCGCCCAGGTGCGTCTGACTGCCACGACCGTATGGAAAAGGGGCGGGACTTAAGTGTAGGGCCGGGGCAAACATAGACCAATGAAAGCCTATATGAGTCCAATGGTGCCACCCACGAGTTTCAGAATAGGGGCGTGTTTAACCCAGACCAATTCATGTATAAGTCTGTACTGAGATGATTGACACCTCCCATAGTTGTGTGTCTGTGTATTTCTCCAGTGGAAGTGTATGAGGCTCATTCATGGTCCTGTCTCTTTAAGAGAATTCAGCTACAGTGGGGAGTCCATTCATGTGCAAAAAAGTTATGAAATCATATGGCATTATTACAAGGATTTCTTCTCTTGTGAATCGCTCCTGTCTTTTGACACTTTATTATAGTTCGATATACCATTTATCGTATTGTAATATTATTTGGGCCAGTACTTTTCCTACTTCTCTTCATAAACTTTTTATATTGCAAAATAAATTAATAAGGCTTGCCACTACTTCTAATCAATCTGCTCCTCTTTTTAGGCAACTTAAAATACTATCAATCTTTGATATTATTGTATACCAGATATGCATTGTTATGTTTAACTGCACCTTTAATTTAGATTAATTCCTATTGTATTCCATAATTATTTCATGCCAAACTCCAGTATTCATTCATATCCAACAAGGCAATCAAATAATATTCATCATAATTTCTTCCACACAACATTAGGTCAGTTCAGTATAAGATTTAGAGTTCCTACAATTTGGAATTCAAAACTCTCTATAAAAAAAAAAGTGCTAATCTATTTCATCACTCAAATCCAGGCTTAAATATTTGTTTTGACTAATTATTAATGTTGTTGTTTTTGTTATTATTATTAATATTAGTTCGATTATTATTGTTATTATTATTATTATTATTATTATTATAATATTATTATTATCTTAATATTATGAAAACATTTTATGAACTTATTTTACTTTCACTTAAAAAGAAAAGTATCAAATGATTTAATTCATGAGTTGAGGCCCTGTATAGGTCCATCTGGGTCTCTTGCCTCTACTCAGCACCTTTATATACACTTTCTGTCATGGTCAATGTTTAATTTTTACTGTTTTGCTGAAATGGTGCAAAATAAAGAAATAAATCAAATAAAATCAAATACAATTTATTTATAGGGCCCGACAACACACGTTAATGTCCCCATGGGCTGTACAGGTCTTCTTTAAACAAGTCAAGAAGAAAACATAACAATAAATCAAGAACAGAACAAGAACACCATAAGGTCCAAACATTTTTAGATGAATGCAAAAAAAAAAATGTTTTAAAGAATGCAAGCACTCCCAGACATACCCCACGCGAAGGTAAGGAAAAATTCACTAAAACCTAACAATAGGGAAAAAAGCTCCACAGGCAGTGTGGAGGAGAGAAACCTTAGAAGGGCCATTCAAGGGGGGATCTCCCTTCTTAGATGTCGGTGATAGTAGTGTTGCAGACGGACAGTTGGTAAGCATGCACTCATGTGTGTGGTGAAGTGAAACACAGATGAGTGCATGCAATAGCAACTGAACATTTTGAAAGATTAAAGATAAAGCTAATAGCGATAGCAACTAATAAGTGTGTATGTGTAGCGTCACTGTCAAACAAATGCCAATCCTACGCTCTGGGAGGAGTAGCATTGTGAGAAAGTGGTGGAATAATAATAAAGAAGAATATATACGATAGATGACAAGAGTGTGTGTGACCTAAGTCACCTAATGAATGAACAATGCAGATGTAAACCCACTGACAGTCATTGAGACAGAGGGTGAGACTGTAAAGATCAGCAGCTGAATGTGATGTTATTGTTTAGAGTTACCTGAGCAGGTCACGTTCAGGCTGAGATGGTAAGAAACAGACATCACTGGTCCTCTACACTCCCTCAGTGCAGACTCAGAGCCAGAACAGTCAGTGAGAAACATCCATACAGGTTGGTAAGAACCATCACTCTGTTCTATTGAAACAGCAGAGCCACAGTCCAGCTGCCTGCACACTACAGCTGCGGTCTTCATGGTCCATGATGATGATGATGACACGTACGCTCCTACTGGTCTCCAGAATCCCTGGTGGTTGATCTCCACTCTCCCAGCACAGCGTCTGCCTCCTTCCAACCTCACATCATCATGTTCTGCACAGAAACAAGAGAAACGACTACATTTAGAGGCATGTTTATCTGTAATAAAAAATGGGATGTCATTAAATGTGTTGCTCCTAAATGCTGATAAAACTGATTTTCATCCTTCTCTCTCATTTGATTGACACATCAAAGATCACCTTCCTCGTTTATGTAAATGTTTGTCCCTTTGAGTTCTTTGGCTCTCTGAAGAACCGCTGATCTGTCCTTGTATTTTGAAAATGTCACCACAATGGGTCTTGGTCTCTCGCGTCCCTCCCCAGGTTTCCCTGTTCGGTGCACCCTCTCCATCTCAATGTCCCTCTGTAGCTTGAGCTTGTCCACCATGACGCTCCTCACCTTCTCTTCAGTGTCTCCCCAGGTTTCTCCAGGCAACTCAGCTATGCCATCAATGACCAGGTTGTTTCTTCTGTATTGACCTTCTAAATACTCTATTTTATCTGTGACTGTTAGCAGGCTTTCACAGGTTTTCCAGATGTCAGATTGCATGTACTTGCAACTATCTGACTGTTTTGCATTGTTAGCATTGATGTCGTCAACCTCTTTCTGTGTGTACTGGATGCTTGTTTTAATTTCCTGGACCTCCCGTGTAATTGCATCCAGTCTTGAGTTTGTAGAGTCCATGATGATTTTTACAAAGCTTTTGAAATTGTCCTGTTGTGTTTGTAAGAGAGCAGTGAACATCTCTTTTTGCTGTTGCAGTAATTCATTTACTTGTGCAAGTGAGGCATAGTCCTCGTCTGATTTAGGCTCATTTTTATCTTTCTTTGGTGGCATTGTGGTTTAGTGTTAAGAAGGCTATAGAGAACAACTTGATATGAAATACCGGTGGTAGCTGAGCTGCTGGAGCTGGTGGTAGCTGAGCTGCTGGGGGCTGGTGGTAGCTGAGCTGCTGGAGCTGGTGGTAGCTGAGCTGCTGGAGCCTGGTGGTAGCTGGGCTGCTGGAGCTGGTGGTAGCTGAGCTGCTGGAGCTGGTGGTAGCTGAGCTGCTGGGGGCTGGTGGTAGCTGAGCTGCTGGAGCTGGTGGTAGCTGAGCTGCTGGAGCTGGTGGTAGCTGGGCTGCTGGAGCTGGTGGTAGCTGGGCTGCTGGGGCCTGGTGGTAGCTGAGCTGCTGGAGCTGGTGGTAGCTGAGCTGCTGGAGCCTGGTGGTAGCTGGGCTGCTGGAGCTGGTGGTAGCTGAGCTGCTGGAGCTGGTGGTAGCTGGGCTGCTGGAGCTGGTGGTAGCTGAGCTGCTGGGGCCTGGTGGTAGCTGAGCTGCTGGGGCTGGTGGTAGCTGAGCTGCTGGAGCCTGGTGGTAGCTGAGCTGCTGGAGCCTGGTGGTAGCTGAGCTGCTGGAGCTGGTGGTAGCTGAGCTGCTGGAGCTGGTGGTAGCTGAGCTGCTGGAGCTGGTGGTAGCTGAGCTGCTGGGGCCTGGTGGTAGCTGAGCTGCTGGAGCTGCTGGAGCTGGTGGTAGCTGAGCTGCTGGGGCCTGGTGGTAGCTGAGCTGCTGGAGCTGGTGGTAGCTGAGCTGCTGGAGCTGGTGGTAGCTGAGCTGGTGGAGCCTGGTGGTAGCTGAGCTGCTGGAGCCTGGTGGTAGCTGAGCTGCTGGAGCTGGTGGTAGCTGGGCTGCTGGGGCTGGTGGTAGCTGAGCTGCTGGAGCTGGTGGTAGCTGGGCTGCTGGAGCTGGTGGTAGCTGGGCTGCTGGGGCCTGGTGGTAGCTGGGCTGCTGGGGCTGGTGGTAGCTGAGCTGCTGGAGCTGGTGGTAGCTGGGCTGCTGGGGCTGGTGGTAGCTGAGCTGCTGGGGCTGGTGGTAGCTGAGCTGCTGGAGCTGGTGGTAGCTGGGCTGCTTGAGCTGTCCACCAGGTGTCAGTCATGCTCTGCTGTACTGGTCACCTGTAGGCCCCAGCATTCCTAGGAAGCTCACTGGCGGCTGCCTCGGCAGACCTGGCCCAGAACTTTCCGGTGTAAGAATGGGTGTGGCAGACTTACCATCACAGGGGGGGTCCACCCAGCGGGTGGCCCGTGACGGAGCTGTTTCGGACAGCTGGCGCTTGTGGCACCCTCTGTGACTTGTGCGTTTTGGAGTAACTGCACCCCACTACGCATGGTCGGAGTCCTACCCCCCGCACCTCGTTAGGAGGGGCGAGGGGGCCGGGACCCCACCCTGTGTTTTTAATTAATCGCAAATTAATCACATTTTCTTTTCTTTTCTAAATCTACCTTAAATTGGTCTTTTTCAAGTTTTAATACTCTTATCAACATGAGTCAACAAATGCTTGCTTTATGGAGCCATTTAACACAAAAGGATGACCCTCATGTATTGCAAATTTGCATCAAATTCAAAACAGAGTGATGCACAAAATAACTTAAAAGAAAATAATAATTTAAAACAATGAATAAAGGACTCACACCCCCCCCCCCTCTTTTTCTCTCACACACACAAACACTCTCCCAGCTCTCTTTCTCTCTTGTCCCTTCCTCATCTCTCTCACCCCCCTCTCTCTCTCTCTCACACACACACTTTGAGTCAGAAACAAACAAAGTATCAATGGGTCTCATTCTCCAACATTTTCCAAAGACTTCTCTTAGGGCAACCATCTTGGAACCGACTGAGACAGAATCAACAACAAGTTCACTCTGATTCCCCAACGCGTGGGGAAGATGTCCTAAGTGGCTCAAACGATCACAGCTGGGATGCCGGCGATGAGGAATGTCACTATGAATGCGCGTTCCTGTCTAGGTCATCCTCATACAAGACACGCCTCCGAGAGCTCCTTATAAGCCAGGCTCTGTGCCGTTTGCAAATGAAATCGCAAAAAGTCGAGAGTTTAGACACACCTGTCCAGCTCATTAAATGCAACTGATGCGATGCAGCCGTGTAAAAATGGTGGCGGAAGTGCTTTGCGACCGATCAAAATGAGATTAGATTAATGTATTGTCATCATATATACAGGCTACAGGTGCGGCTGGGTAGCGCAGTGGAGAATGCACTCGCCTACCACCGCAGAGACACTGGGATGGAATCCAGCTGTCAGCGGTACCTCTGGCTTGGTCAGTCGTCCCTACTAACACAATAGGCAGTGTTAGTGGGTGGGAAGCCAGTGGGGTGTGTGTCCTGGTCGTTGTAAACAGCGACTCCTACTGGTCGGTCCGGGCGTCTGTTCAGCAGGGAGGGGATCGGGGGGAAATAGCATGAACTTCCGCATGTGTTACGTTCCCCCGGTGAGAGTCCTCGCTATCAGGTGAAAAGAAGCGGCTGGCGACTCCACATGTATCGGAGGAGGCATGTGGTAGTCTACACCCTCCCTAGGCC
>NC_140174.1:1207437-1284937 GCF_963971535.1 Notolepis coatsorum | reverse complement strand
CGGCATAATGCTGCATCAACTTTCACCCCCCATTCCCCAATACTCAATATTTCAGCTGATGCTGAAACCCTAATTCATGCTTTTGTCTCATCACGTCTAGACTACTGTTGTAAGAGCCGCATTTAAGCTTAACTGTTTTGATTCATTCTGAACCTGCATTAATACATTTCTCTGTTTCAGTGAGTGGGGCGCTTTGCTCAGGTGAATGGGGCGGGGCTAACGCTATAAGCCACAGGTGCGGCGTGTGACGGCAGGGCAGCAGGCAGCAGCAATACTGTCATTGACACGCAACGCAGACGCAACCTTTTGTGCCCGAGATTATTAGGATCTCTTGTTTTATTTCTATGTACGATATTGTTTTCATATTTTGTTCTTGCTGGACATTAAAAGAGCAAAAAGAGCAGCAAAAACGTGCAGTGGTTTCTGTTCTGCGACTGCGAGTCTGACACTGCTTCCCAGCCCTACAAGTGGCCAAGAAAGGAATATTCAAATAGTTATAGGACAGACCTATTTGGATTTTGGCCACTACAACTGTAATGCACTTTTTTCAGGCCTACCTAATTCAAGCATCAAAAATCTTCAACTCGTGCAAAATGTGGCTGCACAGATACTAACTAAAACTAGAAAATGTTATCACATCACACCAGTTTTGTCTGCCCTACACTGGCTTCCTATTCAAGCCCGATCTGACTTTAAAGTGCTACTCCTCACCTACAACATTTTAAATGGGCTTGCACCGCTCTATCTATCCGATCTCATCTCTCGATACTTCTCGTGCTCTGCGCTCACAAAATGCGGGGCATCTATAGAAATCTGCCGGCCACAGAGCCTTTGTCTACCCCGCGCTCCCTACCTGTGGAACAAATGACCTGCCGTCGTCAGGGGCGCCTGCTCTGTCGAAGCTTTTAAATCCCTGCTTAAGACCCATCTTTTTTCTCTCTCCTTCAACCTACCCTGATCTTACCTGGTCGGGGACTGACCCTTAGATTAACCTTTTCCGCCTGTGCGGTCCATCGGTGGACCGCAAATGACACCTGGTCATAAATCAATATCTCCAGATTGTTCTATAAAAGTAGCAATTTTATTTTCAAACGTATTCAAGTATAAACATCATAACGATGTCACAACAGCATGTATAATGTATATTATCATAAATACGTTAGTTTAGGAATAGATAGATTTTCCTTTTCGAAATGTCTGTATATTTTGCGAGAGGCGACCATTTTGGAAAACCTTGAATCATGGGAATTGTAATTTTTTGCTGCCATTTTGTAGTGGACTTCCAGAGCTCTGGATCTGCGTTGCAATTTTTCAAAACTACACTTCCTGAACAGATCTATGGGGTTCAAGGTTCATAGTTCTGTATGCATTATTTTAATAACTCATATTATTCGGGATAATATACCACAAAATGTAACGTTATTGACAAATATTGAAATGCAGTTATTTTCTCTTCCCTATTGTTAGCATGCAGCAACAATTAGATCAGAAATTTGTTTCAAAATGGTTGCACTGTGGTGAAAATAAAAAAGTACAGTCGATTTCTTTATCTGCACGCCTGGTGATACTAAATCCAAATTGAACTCTGCCATTTGAAAGATAATATATGTATATATATATAAATGTGCGAATTGGCTATAATAAGGTAATTATAAGCCTGCTATTCTATATTCTATAATAATATTGTCTTGTATCTCACCCTGTATCCATACGCTTGCAGTAGTTCTTTCTATTACTCAATTTCACTATTTTCTTATATACTATGATTCTACTGTCACCATGTATGCATATGCTCACTACATATATTTATTGCTCCATCTCCGCCCACTACAAACATGGGAACTCTCTAACCCCCCCCCCCCCCCCAACCCCCCCCCCCCCATCTTTTTGAGTGGTTGTCTCGTAGTGTTGACCAAGGTGGTGGATGTCTCGGGGTCTTGGCCAAGATTGCAGTGACTGTTCTACATGCACCACAAGGCCACGGATCAGCTTCTTACCATCTTCTGTCCGTGGTCTGTCAACATGGTTCAGACGTGGAGTTCATTGCTGGGTTAAGTACTTCTATTCTATTCACATAATATGCTTACTACATATATATATTCTATTCACATATATGCTTACCACTTGTATCTATTGCTATGTCCGCCCATCACAATCACGCAAACTGTCTAACGCCTGTCCCGTCTCCCTGTCTCCCTGTCTCTGGCTGTCTTGGAGTGATGACTGGAGTGTCGGACGTCCCGTGATGATGACCGGGAGGATGTGACCCTCTGCGCCGCCCCTTTGCCTCAAATAGATCCGCTATCAGCTGTATCTTTAATCTTTCAAAATGTTCAGTTGCTATCGCATGCACTCACTCACACATGTGAGTGCATGCTTTACCAACTGCTCGCCTGTTTTACTGCAACACTACTATCACCGACATCTAAGAAGGGAGATCCCCCCTTGAATGGCCCTTCTAAGGTTTCTCTCCTCCACATTGCCTGTAGTGCATTTTTTGCAGTGCAGTTTTAGTGAGTTTTTCCTTACCTTCGCATGGGGTATGTCTGGGAGTGTTGCATTTATTTTGCATTTATTTAAAAAAAATTGGACTTTATGGTGTTTTGTTCTTGACCTATTGTGATGTTTCTTCTTGAATTGTTTAAAGAAGATGTGTCCGGCCCATGGGGACATTACCGTGTGTTGTCTGGCCTTACAAATACATTTGATTTTATTTGATTTTATTTATTAAATCAGCTTGATTGGGACATACTGTTTTTATTTAAAAACATGAAATAATGTTTTGAATATAGTCAGTAAATAAATAAATGCAAATACTATATTTAAACCAGTTATATCATTATTAAAAGTGTAAATCCTAATTAAATCAATGAGTAATTCATAATGTTTTCCATACCTGAGCAGGTGAGGCCAACAGTCTTGCCAGGTGAGCTGGTGTTTCTACCTGAGTCAGAGGTGACACAGTCCAGGAGATGGGACTCGAGTTCTTTGGTCCCGATTGTAGCCTCTCCTTCTCCATAGAGCGCCCCCTGGAGGGTTGAAGGAGCCCCACAGCCAAGCTGCCTACAGACCACCTCTGCATCCTGCTTGTCAAAGTCAGCTTCACATAGTGACCTCCACGCCTGATCAGACTTCATCTCCACTCTGCCTGAACACAGACCAGATCCATTCACAAGCCTCACAGACTCTACACACACACACACACACACACACACACACACACACACACACACACACACACACACACACACACACACACACACACACACACACACACACACACACACACACACACACACACACACACACACACACACACACACACACACAGACAGACGCACACACACACACAGTCAGAGAGAGAAAAAAGAGTCAGAAACAGAGAGTGAGAGCAGAGCATGTCTGCAGAGTGTAGTACAGTGTTAATTTTGGCAGCTATTTTCATTTTAGTTTTAGTCTTAGTCATGTGTCAAGTGCTCCTTTTTCATTTTCATCATATTTAGTCATCTTCATTTATTTTTCGTTTAGTCAGTTTTAGTCAACTAAATGTCTGATCATTTTAGTCTTAGTCAGTTTTTGTCTCAATTTTGTCTTTTTTGTTTTAGTCTAGATTTAGTCGACGAAAACGGATGACATTTTTGTCTATTTTTAGTTAATGGAAAAAAACTTGTGAGAAGTCAGAAATAGTCAACATGGAACATTTTTTGATTTAAATTGCGTATTTATTTTTTAACCTAGGGGAATCTGAGTCGGCGGCACAAGTGATACACAGGAAGTATATATGTTGGTGTAGACATGGTCCAATGTATTGTTGCTCCTACAGTATATGTTGGTGTAGACATGGTCCAATGTATGCATCTAAGAGAGCATTACGGATGTGGTGACGTTGTTTCTGACCAGAGAGACGACACTGAACTCTGTCTGTCTTCTGTTTGCTGTGTCTTTCCTTTCTCTCTGCCATGATTGTCTGTCCTCTCTCTGCTGTGTCTGTCCTCTCTGTCATGTCTGTCCTCTCTTTCTCTGCTGTGTCTGGCAGCGGTTTATTCTATAACAGGATACTGTAAACTAAGTAAACAGAACACACAGTAGTACTAGTAGTAGTACACACTGATTGCAATCTGCTTGCATAAAAACATCACATTCTGAGGTCAGTGTTAAAGTGCCACATGGAAGAGGTCTGGTTAGTGGTTAGAGTTAGAGGTGGTCTAGGTCTGGTTAGGGTAACTTAGGGGTAGTTAAGCATTCATTATAATTTATTATTATTATTTAGATAGATGGATGTAAAGGGCTAGACCAACTCTTAACCCCTATCCGGACCTAGACCACCTCTAAGTCACAACCCTAACTTAGGGGTTAAAGTTAGAGGTGGTCTAAGTCTGGTTAGGGGTTAGAGTTAGAGTTAGAGGTGGTCTAGGTCTGGTTATACTGATCCGATACCAGTGCATACATAAAAAAATATATATATATTATATAAATTATAAAACTTTTTTTCTTTTCTTTTTTACAGCTACTGTTTTATATATACTGTTTTTTAGTAATAACTAGAAAGTAATGGTATTTATTCAACAACAGGTGGTTGTATTAGTATTAGTATCATTAAATGACAACAATGCTCAACTATGCTTCACCCACGGAAAGGTTGTTGGCACATTGGTTCCACACGGACATTATACGTTGTTGCGCACTTCCTATCCAGTCGGCTCCAGTTCAGTTAGCTCCTAGCAGAGGCACTGTTGTGATTTTTAATGCAAAATAAATATTCAACATTCTCTTTTGAGACTCCGCCTCAGACTCTTATCATTTGGCACTAAAAGCTAAACATTGTCACCGGTATGGCTGTCTGCATTATGTCATTAATTGTGTGCAGTTAGCCACATTAGCGTGAGCTAGCTTAGCCACAAGCTAACGCGATCTAGATGAAAATACAAACAATGTAACGTTACTGGTGACAAATTTATTTACCTTGGAATACTCCTTTGCCAACTTGCTGTACTTTGCTTGCAGGTCTGCAGCTGGATTATGAATAGTCCAAACTTTAGCCAAGGTAACGTTAAGCTAAAACTAGCTTTTCAAATAGCTCCAGCTAATGCTAATAACACAGAGCTCCCGTCAGCCGTCACACTGTTCTGTCGGGACGATGGCATTAAGAAAAGTTATAATTAGTTTGTCTCGTCTTGTTTTAGTCAACAATATCAACATACATGAAGAGAAATTTCGTCCTGGTTTTTATAAATTACATTTATGTGTCGTCAGTTGTGGTCAACGATATTTAATAAACTATTTAGTCTTCAATAACGTGACGTCACGTCTCGTTGTCGTCATGAAAAAAACCTTCGTTGACGAACATCTTTCGTCATCAATTTAGTCAACAAAATTAACACTGGTGTAGTACCAAATGGATACATTGAGGAATAAAAAAAAAAAGACTAGACACAGCGGATCAATTTAGCCACTTTACATATTGAGCGTCATTATGTCAAATGTCCTATGTCACTGGTAATACCGGTGTTGTCATGAGTTTATTAGTCATGGGAAATTTCACATCACCGCGGCAACCTTAGTCCGGTCTCATTATTCTGACAAATACACACGCAGGCTGATGCATTGTCAGCAATTCACATCAGCCATCTGGTGTCATACAGCTGTCTTAACGGATTTATTGATTTTAAATGCTCAAGAATGTTTTCTAATTACTCTGTTGCACTTGCCTAAGTCTATGTTAATTGATTTCTGTCAAAACTACCTGTAGGACTGACATCAACACTACCTGTAGGACTGCTGTTCATAAGTTCAGTTAAAAATAAATATATATATAGAGAGAGCACACATACAGATGACAAGTATAATATGAGAAGGTAGACATGTATATTCATAATTCATTATGTGCCAATATTAAATCGATTTGCTTTGAAGGCACAACAATTGCATTTCCAAATAATATTAGGTTAGAAAAAACCTTTGCTGGATTGAATGTTACTTCTTTTAACGTACGGTTATTTCTATAACCATAGTTATATGAGTATGGCGGACGCTCTGCGTCCTACTGGAATACAACCCTGTATCAGTACTAGCACTGAATACTTTTCCACATGCACCTTTACACCTATCCGCCTGGCCACACCCCCATCCGCTCCTATATAAGCAGGGGTGTGGTCATACTAACAGCTCCTTCCCCAGACTTTCACCACAAGGCGAAAACCACGGGGTCCTCAGTGCGTCCGACGCAGAGTGTCCGCCATACTCATATAACTATGGTTATAGACATAACCGTACGTTATATATCTTATGGCTACCGCTCTGCGTCCTACTGGAATACAGGAGCTGAGCAGAGCGGAAGCTCGACAAATACACCGGCTGAGGCCCCCCACAACCATCAGAACCGGGGAGGACCCGAGCCCCCCGGACCCCCCTAGTGGAGGATGGGAGGGAATCGGATCCGACTGTGCGAAGAGGGGTCTAGCAACTCAAACACACAGGGTGAGCAGACCGCATAAGAACCCACGACTACACAAACACGCAACCCACACGCCACTAGGGAACGAACAGGAATCAAATAAAAAAAGCCAGTCACAACCCCCAACATCACAGGGTCAAGGGCAAACCCAACCCTGTGGCAAGGCCGTAGCAGCGGAGGGTGAAGGAGGACAGGAAGGGACTGGACCCCCCGGAAAAAGGGGGGCCTGATGAGGCCAATGACGCCGAAGCACCCCACCAGGCGGTCACTAGTGACACCACCCCCCACATCGCCAGCGTATTCGGACAGGGCCCATCCAAGAGCAGGCCCTTCCCCCCAACAGCACGCCGCCCCGAAGCACTCAAAAGGCTACACCCACAGCGGGACCAGACAGCGCACCGGGGAGACAACCATCAAGAGGTTGATCCCTCAATCCAGGCAACAGGCCACTCGATCCAAGCCTGGATCACTGCGGACTAGACAGGCGCCAAAGGGGTCTGCTGAAAACAGCACCCCGGTGGAAGGGGCGTATGCTGGTATGCTGTGCACCATGTCGCAGCCTCCACAAACCCCCCCCACCGACCGTCTAGAGGGGCCGAGGCAGAGAAGGCTGACACGATTGGCAGATGTCATGAAAGGTGCGGGGGCACACTCACAGGCAGACAGGGCTAAACCCGGCCTACCCAGAGAGTTGACTCCGCTACCAACACACCAGGGCACCAACCACCCCCTTGGTTCTAACATGAGGTGGTTGTTCCTATAACCCCCAAGAAAAACTCCAAAACACAACTGCGGGTATACACTGGCTATACCGCAGTACAAGTGTTTCAGTTTTCAAGAAGGGGTTAACCCAGGCCAGCAGGTCAAAAATAAATCCAGACCTAAGCCCGGCGGACCGGGACGTACACAGGGATGCCAGAGGGATTCCACAAGAACCACCTCAACAGCCCCCTCCCAGCCCCGCCAAGCAGGAGAAGAGAGGGGCGAAAAAGAATAGAGAATGACCAGGCTCCTTTAGCACAGCGCAAGGTACAACTTAAACTCTGAGGAGACTCCCTCACTGAGAGGGAAGCTCTGAACTCACAGAGGAGGCTCTGAAACTCCCTGAGGAAGAGGCTCTGAAACTCTGAGGAGGCTCCCTCACTGAGAGAGAGGCTCTGAACTCACCGAGGAGGCTCTGAAACTCCCTGAGGAGGAGACTCTGAAACTTTGAGGAGGCTCCCTCACTGAGAGGGAGGCTCTGAACTCACAGAGGAGGCTCTGAAACTCCCTGAGGAGGAGGCTCTGAACACAACATGGACCAAGCAACAGTGAAGGATAACACTCAGTGACACAATCATGAACATCTCCATAACATCAACCCTGCAACGCCCAGGCCGACCCGGCATTTTCCCCCCGAAAAAGCACAAGTCGCCCCTGCAGCTCACCATCTTACGACGGGAGCGAGCAGAGGCGAAGAGCTTGCGTCTCAGATCCTCCGCAACCAGAGGAGCCGTCGACCCATCAGCCGACGGCCCACCGACGGAGGAACCAGAGCTGGACCTAGGCCATCTCACAGGGGACGGCCTTGGTGCAACAGCTCCTCGGACAGGCAAACTCTCCACCGGACGCCGCCCAGGTGCGTCTGACTGCCACGACCGTATGGAAAAGGGGCGGGACTTAAGTGTAGGGCCGGGGCAAACATAGACCAATGAAAGCCGATATGAGTCCAATGGTGCCACCCACGAGTCTCTTGAGTCTTCCTGAGATATGAAAGGGAGTGTGGGTGTGGTTTCAGAATAGGGGCGTGTTTAACCCAGACCAATTCATGTATAAGTCTGTACTGAGATGATTGACACCTCCCATAGTTGTGTGTCTGTGTGTTTCTCCAGTGGAAGTGTATGAGGCTCATTCATGGTCCTGTCTCTTTAAGAGAATTCAGCTACAGTGGGGAGTCCATTCATGTGCAAAAAAGTTATGAAATCATATGGCATTATTAGAAGGATTTCTTCTCTTGTGAATCGCTCCTGTCTTTTGACACTTTATTATAGTTTGATATACCATTTATCGTATTGTAATATTATTTGGGCCAGTACTTTTCCTACTTCTCTTCATAAACTTTTTATATTGCAAAATAAATTAATAAGGCTTGCCACTACTTCTAATCAATCTGCTCCTCTTTTTAGGCAACTTAAAATAATATCAATCTTTGATATTATTGTATACCAGATATGTATTGTTATGTTTAACTGCACCTTTAATTTAGATGTATTTCCTATTGTATTCCATAATTATTTCATGCCAAACTCCAGTATTCATTCATATCCAACAAGGCAATCAAATAATATTCATCATCATTTCTTCCACACAACATTAGGTCAGTTCAGTATAAGATTTAGAGTTCCTACAATTTGGAATTCAAAACTCTCTATAATAAAAAAGTGCTAATCTATTTCATCACTCAAATCCAGGCTTAAATATTTGTTTTGACTAATTATTAATGTTGTTGTTTTTGTTATTATTATTAATATTACTTAGATTATTATTGTTATTATTATTATTATTATAATATTATTATTATCTTAATATTATGAAAACATTTTATGAACTTATTTTACTTTCACTTAAAAAGAAAAGTATCCAATGATTTAATTCATGAGTTGAGGCCCTGTATAGGCCCATCTGTGTCTCTTGCCTCTACTCAGCACCTTTATATACACTTTCTGTCATAGTCAATGTTTAATTTTTACTGTTTTGCTGAAATGGTGCAAAATAAAGAAATAGGTGTGTATGTGTAGCGTCACTGTCAAACAAATGCCAATCCTACGCTCTGGGAGGAGTAGCATTGTGAGAAAGTGGTGGAATAATAATAAAGAAGAATATATACGATAGATGACAAGAGTGTGTGTGACCTAAGTCACCTAATGAATGAACAATGCAGATGTAAACCCACTGACAGTCATTGAGACAGAGGGTGAGACTGTAAAGATCAGCAGCTGAATGTGATGTTATTGTTTAGAGTTACCTGAGCAGGTCACCTTCAGGATGAGAGAGGAAGCAGAATCAGACGTCACTGGTCCTGTACACTCCCTCAGTGCAGACTCAGAGCCAGAACAGTCAGTGTGAACCATCCATACAGGTTGGTCAGAACCAACACTCTGTTCTATTGAAACAGCAGAGCCACAGTCCAGCTGCCTGCACACTACAGCTGCTGTCTTCATGGTCCATGACCACACGTTCTCTACTGCAGGTCTCCAGACTCCCTGGTGGTTGATCTCCAGTCTCCCAGCACAGCGTCTGCCTCCGTCCACCAACCTCACATCATCATGTTCTGCACAGAAACAAGAGAGAAACGACTACATTTAGAGGCATGTTTATCTGTAATAAAAAATGGGATGTCATTAAATGTGTTGCTCCTAAATGCTGATAAAACTGATTTTCATCCTTCTCTCTCATTTGATTGACACATCAAAGATCACCTTCATCTTCGTAATATTTAAAACGTCTGATCTCTATTAACCCTTGTATGGTGTTTGCTTTTATGTTACTCACCCAAAGTTCATGGGTCTGGTGGACCGACAACAATATTGGGATTTTAAAACAATAAATCCAGAACAATTTATATAAAAATAGATTATATATGTTCATCTCAATTACAAGCAATTTGTTTCTGCTAGATCACATTTATGAATAAAAGTGCTATTTGTGATCAAATGTGATGTCTGTAAAAAGAAAATCCAGCATAATCGAGACATGAATTTAATAAATCAGGTTAATCTCGAAAGAGATAAATGAAACAAGGTGGAGGCAGACAGTGAAGGTACACAGTGAACCTCTCCCCCATGTTGCTATGATGCCCTCAGTTCCCCAAGGGCATCAATAAAGGAATATCTTATCTTAGTGTTACCTACTGATTTGTCACTTTGAACTGCATGGTATCTGGCCTCCTTTTGTGTATTTTATGCATGTATCCATACCTATTATTAATATTATTATTAGGGCTTTAGATAGAAGTCTACTTGAATACATCACTATTATTATTAGGGATTTGGATTGAAGTTTATCTGAATACATCAATATTATTATTAGGGCTTTAGATATAAGTTTACCTGAATACATCACTATTATTATTATTATTATTATTATTATTATTATTATTATTATTATTATTATTATTATTATTATTATTATTATTATTATTATTATTATTATTATTATTCAGGCTTTAGATATAAGTTTACCTGAATACATCACTATTATTATTATTATTATTATTATTATTATTATTATTATTATTATTATTATTATTATTATTATTATTATTATTATTATTATTATTATTATTATTATTATTATTATTATTATTATTATTATTATTATTAGGGCTTTAGATAGAAGTTTACCTGAATACATCACTATTATTATTATTATTATTATTATTATTATTATTATTATTATTATTATTATTATTATTATTATTATTATTATTATTATTATTATTATTATTATTATTATTATTATTATTATTATTATTATTATTATTATTATTATTATTATTATTATTATTATTATTATTAGGGCTTTAGATAGAAGTTTACCTGAATACATCACTATTATTATTAGGGCTTTAGATAGAAGTGTAACACTGCTAACTAAACTATAATATAGAGCTATGTAACACTGCTAACTAAACTATAATATAGAGCTATGTAACACTGCTAACTAAACTATAAAATAGAGTTATGTAACACTGCTAATTAAACTATAATATAGAGCTATGTAACACTGCTAACTAAACTATAATATAGAGCTATGTAACACTGCTAACTAAACTATAATATAGAGCTATATAACACTGCTAACTAAACTATAATATAGAGCTATGTAACACTGCTAATTCAACTATAATAGCGGTATGTAACATTGCTAGTGCTAACTAAACTATAATATACAATTATGTAACACTGCTAACTAAACTATAATATAGAGCTATGTAACACTGCTAACTAAACTATAATATAGAGCTATGTATCACTGCTAACTAAACTATAATTTAGAGCTATGTATCACTGCTAACTAAACTATAATATAGAGCTATGTATCACTGCTAACTAAACTATATAGAGCTATGTAACACTGCTAACTAAACTATAATATAGAGCTCTGTAACACTGCTAACTAAACTATAATATAGAGCTATGTATCACTGCTAACTAAACTATAATATAGAGCTATGTAACACTGTTAATTAAACTATAATATAGAGTTATGTAACTTTAATTTTTTTTATCTCTTCTATTTTTCTCTGATTTTCTCCCCGTCCCAATTAGTCGTTGTGCCAAACCCCCCCCCTCCCCTACCTGGTTGTTGTTCGCATGTTCTCCCATGAGTCGGTACAAGGGTGTCCTGATGTCGAACGCACGCTTCCTCCCAGACGTGCGCCGTCAAGCCAGTGACGCCACTTTGCGCCTCTAGCGGCTTGGGTGTGCATATTTTTTATACAATATATATCTAATTGAAGCCCTATTTGTTGCCTGTCGATTGCCGTTTCAGGCAACAAAATCCATTCAGCGGTTCCAGCTCATACCAGCTCATACCAATTTCTTTGGGATATATACTTTTGGATATTGCAACTACTACAGAAAAACGTGAGTAACAAGATTTTCTACAACTCAAGTTCAGACTTATGTTACTCTATTTCATTAGCACTATTGTATCAGAAATTTCAGAATGTTATCTGAAAGCCCTATTAAAGCCCTCCATAGCATGCCCCCCCCCCCCCCCCCCCTACCTGACTGACCTCCTTCTCCCCTACCGCCCCACCCGTTCCCTCCGGTCCTCTTCCACTCTTTCCCTCACTGTCCCGTCATCCAAACTTAAACGTTTTGGTGACCGGGCTTTCTCATGAGCTGCACCCAGACTGTGGAACACCCTCCCTCAGACTGTGCGACACTCTCCCTCACTCTCCACCTTTAAATCCCGACTCAAAACCTACCTGTTCTCCCTGGCATTCAACCATCCATACCCATAACCACCCTCCTCCAACCTACCACCGCCCCTCCCCTTCCCTACTTTCTCTCCTCTCTCCTGTTGTGTTGTCTGTTGTGTTGTCTGTTGTCTGTTGTGTTGTCTGTTGTGTCGTCTGTTGTGTTCTCTGTTGTCTGTTATATTGTCTGTTGTGTTGTCTGTTATTTTGTCTGTTGTGTTGTCTGTTGTGTTGTCTGTTGTGTTGTCTGTTATTTTGTCTGTTGTGTTCTCTGTTGTGTTGTCTGTTGTGTTGTCTGTTGTGTTGTCTGTTGTGTTGTCTGTTATTTTGTCTGTTGTGTTGTCTGTTGTGTTGTCTGTTGTGTTGTCTGTTGTGTTGTCTGTTATTTTGTCTGTTGTGTTGTCTGTTGTGTTGTCTGTTATTTTGTCTGTTGTGTTGTCTGTTGTGTTGTCTGTTATTTTGTCTGTTGTGTTGTCTGTTGGGTTACCTGTTGGGTTACCTGTTGGGTTACCTGTTGAGTTAGCAGTTGAGTTAGCAGTTGCTTTATCGGTTGGTTGACCTGTTACTGTGCTTGTAGTTCGAGCCTGGAGACCTGAGGAGAAACAACAGAAGATTAATGAGCATCATGATTTGACCAGAGCTGTAGAGATGCAGCACTTTCAACTTACATTGGAAACGCTTTGCTTTGCCCTGCACTGCTTTGACACACTAAACCATCTAATAATAATAATAATAATAATAATAATAATAATAATAATAATAATAATAATAATAATAATAATAATAATAATAATAATAATAATAATAATAATAATAATAATAATAATAATAATAATAATAATAATAATAATAATAATAATAATAATAATAATAATAATAATAATAATAATAATAATAATAATAATAATAATAATAATAATAATAATAATAATAATAATAATAATAATAATAATAATAATAATAATAATAATAATAATAATAATAATAATAATAATAATAATAATAATAATAATAATAATAATAATAATAATAATAATAATAATAATAATAATAATAATAATAATAATAATAATAATAATAATAATAATAATAATAATAATAATAATAATAATAATAATAATAATAATAATAATAATAATAATAATAATAATAATAATTATTATTATAATAATTATTATTATAATAATAATACAAGTTAAGGGTATACAAATGATGGCGTTAAATGTGAATGGTATGAATAATCCGATCAAGAGGAGTAAGGTGATGACGAAACTTAAGAAAGAGGAGGCGCAGGTCATCTTCTTACAAGAAACACATCTAATATCACAAGAACATGAAAATCTGAAGAGATTCAGGTATGAAAATCTGTTCTATAGTTCTTTTAAACAGAACCTTAGAAGAGGAGTAGCTATACTAATTAAGAACACCGTGAAGTTTGAAATGATCAGGGAAATAAGGGATAAAGAGGGAAGGTATGTGTTGGTCAAGGGGAAAATAGAAGATCAAATGGTAACACTAGTAAATGTGTATGCTCCACCAGAAAGTGAGAAATATCTATTTGAAACGATCTTTGACATCATAGCATTGGAAGGAGAAGGGGTCCTGATCTGTACAGGTGATTTTAATGTAGTACTGAACTACGACATAGACACGACAAGCACAAAGAAATGGAGGACAAACATTAGCAAATATATGAATATACAAATGGCAGAATTAGGAATCATGGACATATGGAGAGCAATGCACACACTAGATAGAGAATACACACACTATTCACACCCACACACAACATATTCAAGGATAGACTATTTTCTCATGACAACAGGGGACAGATACAGGGTGGAAGAATGCAGGATAGGGGTGACGGATATTTCAGATCATAGCACAATATATCTGACAGAAAATCGTAAAAGTAGACAGAGAAATACAGTTTGGAGACTGAATGTAAGACTATTAAATAACAAAGGTTTGGTTAATGAAGTGAAGGAAGACATAATTAGATACAGAGAAGAAAATGATAATGGAGGTAGACCCAAACATTTTATGGGATGCACTAAAGGTAGTAATACCGGGGAAATTGATAGCAAAGACGGCATTACTCAAGAAGGCTAGAATAGAGACATACCAGAACTTGATAAAGAAACTGAAAGAATTAGAGAAAGAACACCAAAGCTCAAAGAACCAAGAGACACTTAGGGAAGTAAAGGAAGTTAGAGGGAAGATAAACAAAGAGCTGCAGACAGAAATAGAGAAGAAAGCTAGATATATGAAGCAGACATACTATGAAGGGGGACCGAGAGCGACAAGACTGTTAGCTAGACAAATCAGGACACAACAAAAACTGAACACAATACACACAATAAGGGACACAAACACAAACAAAATACTGAGAGAGCCAGCGGAAATAGAGAAGACATTTGAAGAATATTATAGGAAACTATAAACACAACCGATAGCGGCAGGAAAAGAGGAGATAGAATTTTTTTAGAAAACTGGGAGAGGCCAAAGCCTTTTCTGGAGGGGAGATTTGGAAGGAACCAAGTGTGGTAGAATACAGGGGGGGGGGTTCATGATAAAAAGTGAATATACTTTAAAAGTGCCCTACTGTTTACACTGTTTAGTGTTTTGTAATGATATGGTCTGTATGGAATAATGTATCCAGTGGGTACAGAATTATTGAATGTGTAAAATAATGTCTGTATTGATTAATTGATTGATTGTGTTTTTGGTTTGTCCCTGTAGGATGAGCTTCCAGGATAAAGCCGGGGATGGAAGCTCCTCTCAGGGGGAAGTAGCAGCAGGCTTGGAGAGAGACTCAGTCGTGCTGGAGCTAGTTCCCATAGCCAAGGGCCTAGTTGTTGTGTGATATTATTAGTTTGTATGAAAAGTTCAATAGTTTTGTATTTTTGCTCTTATTTTCAAATGGCATTTCTTTATGTAAATGCTATGTTATGGTAATAATTACCATATTTAATCTATCCCTGGCTGAATCCGTGGTACCTGCCTGCTTCAAGGTGTCTACTATTATCCCGGTACCAAAGAAATCATCATCATTTATTTATTCATACATGGAATTACCACAGTCCAACAGTACATATTCATATAATTCACCAAATCCCATGGCCGAAAGGAACAGGAAAAAGACAAATTCTTATATATACCTGCCCCTACACACACACAACACACCGATAGACATATTGCGTAAAACCAAACAGAATATGCCCATTTTGCAAAAATGAAAACATCAACACAACCAAATTAAATCAACATAAATAAACCCATTTTGTGTATCGATCAGTCAAACTCGATATTTAGGTTCATTCATTATACACACACACACACACATGCACGCATGCACGCACGCACGCACACACACACACACACACACACACACACACACACACACACACACACACACACACACACACACACACACACACACACACACACACACACACACACACACAGACACACACACACACACACACACACACACATATACCGTTACTTCCTGTCTTTGGCATACATTTTTTTCTTTTTTTACTAACATCTTAGTGCCTCATTAGCCTAGGGATTAAGGATACGTGAAGTATTAACTACACCATAATAATATTGAGGTTTTGATCCATAGATATGTCTGTGCTACACAATTTCAGTTAGATTTGATTTATTGTCCTTTAATTTTGCACTCATGACATTAGTTGCTTGCCGTTTAATCAACATCGAAAGATCCCCCACTTCCTCCCAGACACCCATTCCAAGAGCCTGTTCGCTTTCCAGGTCTCACTCTCTCTCTCTCTCTCTCTCTCTCTCTCTCTCTCTCTCTCTCTCTCTCTCTCTCTCTCTCTCTCTCTCTCTCTATCTCTATATATATATATATATATATATATATATATTTTTTGTATCCACTTTTTCTCCCATTTTTCCATTTTTTCTCCCATCCCAATTTCGTATCATCCAATTCAACCCTCCCCTGTCACGAACGCTGTTTCTTGCCTCCCACAAGCCGGCTGCAATGTGGACTAAGTCATACATAGCACAAGTCCCCTCTGGTACTTGAGGTAACAGCAGTCGCATCTTTTCACCTGCGCAGCTCGATCTCTCAGTGTCGAGGAGTAACGCGTGGGAGGCTCACGCTGCCCCCGACACTTCCTGATTCTACTGCGCAGGCGCACCAACCGACTTGTAGGAGTCGTTGTTCACAACGTTCGATCCCCACCCTTCAGTTTTCCCTCCCCGTAATACGGCCAATGTGTATTACTGCGGACGACCAGCCAAACTGAAAAACAATGTGGAGAGCTGGATTCGAACACGCGAATCCTAGCGTCTCCACACTGGTGGCGAGTGCCTTGCCCACTACACCACCTAGCTGCCACACACACACATATATCTATACATTTATATAATGTATTATTCTATATTATACTTCTATATACTATATAATTTCTATTTTATTATAATATTACTAAATCATACTATTTATACTACACTGTTACGTTCTGGACACCGACCTCGGTCGGTGACCACCCACATTCCTGGCATAGGTCACTGGGCTTGTCACCTGTCATTTCCCTGTCAATTAGTGCTGTCACTTAGGGGTGGTTCCTGATTGGCTGTCACGGGGGTGTGTGTGGAATGTTGGTATTTGGTCTCTATTTAACATACCTCTCTTCTGCTTGTCCATTGTCAGGTCTTCACTAATTGCGTTCGGGGATAACGCGGACGGTTCTACTGTGGACCTCCAATAAGCTCCCATTTACCTTATCTTACACTTGTGCTTTTAGCACTTGTTCTCTCTTAGAATTTACTCTGTGTTCTTACTATTAAAGTCGAACCTGTTCAAGAGTAAACACTCTCTGTCTCTGTGATTGCCTTCAACCATTGGAATTCACCTACCTGCATTCTGACAGAAGACCTGACCATCAGAATTCCATGGAGGCCATCATGGAGATGCTCCGGACGCAGGGAGCAGCCCAGACACGGATGGAGGAACATCAGCAGCTGGTCAGCGCCGAGTTAATCCGACTCAATGGGGTCGTCGGATCATCCCAAGCGGTGGCGCAGTCGGCGTTGGCCACAGCTCGACAAGCCCAAGAAGGAGTGGCTGGTGTGCAGTCGGCGGCGGGGGAAGCAGCGCTCCACGCAGAGGAAAGTCGGGGGGGGTTCGGGGTCCAGGAGCGGTCCCGCGAACCACATCTGCAGGCGCCCGCTCGCTATGACGGATCACCGGATGGTTGTCGGGAATTCATCACCCAGTGTCTACTCGTTTTCCGGCTGCAACCACGATCATTTCCATCGGAGACAGCGCAGGTAGCGTATATTATCACACTGCTCACCGGCGAAGCTCTCTCCTGGGCTACGGCGGAATTAGAGGCAGGGGCGATAATCTGCGACAGTCTGGACGCCTTTACCCGGGAATTGAGAAGAGTATTCGATACTTCCCGGGTACTCTCGATCTTCGAGGCTGGTGGTCGTCTTCTCGACTGCCGGCAGGGCCTCCGCACTGTCGCAGCTTATGCTATCAAATTTAGGATCTTGGCTCGGGAGACAGCTTGGGCGGAGAACGTCTGCGTGGTTCTGTTCGTCAGGGGACTCTCAGCGCGGATGCAAGATGCTCTCTCCGCGCGTGAGATCCCCGAGCAGCTGGAAGTGCTGATCAACACCACCATCAAGATGGATAATCGGCACCGGGAGAGGGAGAAGGAGCATGTCAACAACACCCAGCCCCAGGTATGTTTTCCTTCTTCTCCTGGTGTTGATAATTCCATGCATTACACGAGTGGGCCACTGGGTGATGAATCCATGCAGCTTGGAGCGCTGTCGCTCTCGGACGACGAGAGGCAGCGCTTCATCAAAGAGCGACGCTGCTTCCGGTGCGGCCGCACCGGTCACCGCTTCGGCAGCTGTCGGGTCCAGGCTGTATCGGCTCGGCGCCAATCGGGGATGGAAGGTGCGCCGTCGGGCCTCGAGAGGGCGCCAGCAGGTGGGCTCATTCCTGCCAAGACCACGGATTCTCGCACATTTTTTGAGGTGGCGATCAACTGTGGGGGTGACATAAGGGGAACTAAGGCTCTCATTGACTCAGGGGCGGCGGGCAATTTTATTCACGTGGGATTGGTGAAGGAGTGGGGAACCCCAGTGGAGGACTTAGGGGTTCCCTTACCAGTCTATGCCCTGGACGGTCTGCCCCTGGGCAGTGGGAGCGTCACCCAGCGCACAGTTCCCTTACACATCCGGGTGAAGGGTGGGGAGTGGGAATGGGTTACTTTTTTTGTCATCTTTTCCCCCTATTCTGTCATGGTGTTGGGTCATCCCTGGTTGTCGTCATGTGTTCGTGTCATTAATTGGAGCACGGGCGAACTCTCAACGGCGGCCGACGTCAAGTCGATCGTCAGCGGGAGTTTGCCCAAACCCTTGTCTCCCCCCCCCTCTTCTCTTTTGTCTCCTCCCTCTTTCTCCAGGATGGTGGGGAGCGTGGCAGATTCTGATCTACCCTCTAATCCCGATTTAATAGGGGTGCCTGAGATCTATTGGGACCTGGCGGACGTTTTTAGCAAGACGCGTGCTAAAGCACTTCCGCCTCATAGATCATACGACTGTCCCATTAATCTTCTACCCGGTACCTCCCCGCCTCGCGGGCGAATGTTCTCTCTCTCACGCCCCGAAACCTTGGCCATGAACACCTACATAGAGGAGGCATTGCTTGCGGGGCACATACGCCCTTCCACTTCCCCTGCCGGCGCTGGCTTCTTTTTTGTTGATAAAAAGGATGGGGATCAGCGCCCATGCATTGATTATAGGGGATTGAATGACGTTTCCATCAAGAACCGATATCGTTTACCCCTCATGGACACGGCCTTTGAATGCTTACAGGGGGCACAGGTCTTTTCTAAACTTGACTTACGTAATGCATACAACCTGGTCAGGATTAGAGAGGGAGACGAGTGGAAGACTGCATTTAACACACCCAATGGGCACTATGAGTATTTGGTCATGCCCTTTGGTTTGGCTAATGCTCCGGCAGTCTTCCAAGCCCTGGTTAACGACGTGCTGCGAGACTTGATTGGGGTGTCGGTGTTTGTCTACTTAGATGATATCCTGATTTTTTCTCGCGATATGGCGCAACACCAAATGCACGTTCGGGAGGTGCTAGACCGTCTTCTCAAGCATCAACTATTCGTTAAGGCTGAGAAGTGTGTGTTTCACACGGACACCGTGTCCTTCCTGGGCTTTGTGTTGACGAAGGGCGATCTGCGCATGGATCCAGCCAAGGTGAGTGCAGTTTTGGACTGGCCACGGCCTTCGTCGCTCAAGGGGTTACAACGGTTTTTGGGCTTTGCAAATTTTTACAGGCGCTTTATTCGCAATTTTAGCGCCTTAGCCAATCCCTTAACAGCTCTCACTAAGGCCTCTCTCCCTGGCTTTGAATGGTCGCCTAGGGCTGAGTCGGCCTTCTGCGATCTTAAACGTCGTTTTACATCCGCTCCTGTATTGATCCGCCATGACGCGGAGGTTCCGTTCATTGTGGAGGTGGATGCCTCTGACGTCGCGGTGGGGGGGGTGCTCTCTCAGAGATGCTTAAAGGATGGGAAAGTGCACCCGTGTGCTTTTTTTTCTCGCCGTCTGTCACCAGCCGAGCGTAATTACGACGTGGGTAATCGGGAGTTATTGGCGATCAAATTGGCACTGGAGGAGTGGAGACATTGGTTGGAGGGGGCGGCACATCCTTTCATTATTTGGACTGACCATAAGAACTTGGCTTACATCCAAGGGGCTAAACGCCTTAACGCTCGCCAGGCCAGGTGGACGTTGTTCTTCACACGATTTCGATATACCATCTCCTATAGACCCGGCTCCAAGAATATCAAACCTGACGCGTTGTCGCGCCAGTTTGATCTTCCTGGGCGGGAGGAGCAGCCCCATCCCATTATTCCACCGGCCTTGATTTTGGCACCCGTGTCTTGGGGCATAGAGAAGGTGGTAAGGTCGGCGCTAACGCGGGAGCCCGATCCTGGTGGGGGTCCTCCGGGACGGTCGTATGTTCCCAAGGTGGCGCGCTCACGCTTGCTACAGTGGGCACATGCGTCATCCCTCACCAGCCACCCAGGGGCAACCAGGACCCTGGAATTTATCCGTAGGAGGTTCTGGTGGCCGACAGTGGAGGGGGATACGCGTTCCTTTGTGGCGGCCTGTCCGGTGTGCGCACGTAGTAAGACCTCTCGACGGGCACCGGCGGGTCTCCTCCGACCACTTCCTATTCCTAAACGACCCTGGTCACACATATCTCTGGACTTTATTTCTGGTCTTCCCCTTTCGGACGGGTTCACCACCATTTTGGTGGTGGTGGATCGGTTCTCTAAGGCGGCTCACTTTGTCCCTCTCCCCAAGCTTCCTTCGGCCCGGGAGACTGCTGATTTAATTATACAGCATGTCTTTCGGGTCCACGGGCTGCCAGTAGATATCGTGTCGGACCGGGGTCCTCAGTTCGCCTCCAGGTTCTGGAAGGCGTTTGCCGCCGGCCTCGGCGCCTCTGTCAGTCTGTCGTCTGGGTTCCATCCACAGTCGAACGGACAGACGGAGAGGGTCAACCAGGATTTGGAGGGGGTCTTGAGGTGTTACGTTGCCGGTAGTCCGGCAACGTGGAGTAGGAGGTTGGCTTGGGCTGAGTACGCGCATAATACCCTTCTCTCCTCTTCTACCGGTATGTCTCCCTTTCAGTGCCAGTATGGTTTTCAACCTCCTCTGTTTCCCGAGCAGGAGCAGGAGGCGGAGGTGCCCTCGGCCCAGGCACATGTGGCTCGCTGTCGCAGGACGTGGAAACAGGTTCGGAAGGCGCTACAGAAGGTTTCGGTTAGTACCCAACGGCAGGCTAACCGTAAGCGTCGTCCGGCTCCAGTTTACCGTCCAGGGCAGCGGGTTTGGCTTTCCACCCGGGATCTCCCTCTCCGGGTGGAATCCAAGAAGCTGGCTCCTCGCTTTATAGGACCATTTAAAGTGATTCATCGGGTTAATCCAGTGGCTTACAAGTTACGACTTCCGAGCTCTATGAGGGTTCATCCGACGTTTCATGTGTCCCTGTTGAAGCCATTCCTCTCATCGCCCTTGGCCCCGCCACTGCCTGTGGTTCCTCCGCCCCGGTTTATTGGCGGTCAACCCATTTACACGGTGCGGAGGATACTGGGTTGTAGGCGGAGGGGTAGGGGGTTTCAGTTCTTGGTGGATTGGGAGGGGTATGGGATAGAAGAGCGTTCTTGGGTGCCTCAAAGGGATATTTTAGATCCCAGCCTGATCGTTGATTTCCGGCGGCTGAATCCCGAGGCTCCTAGGTGAACGTCTGGTGCCGTTCGTCGGGGGAGGGTACTGTTACGTTCTGGACACCGACCTCGGTCGGTGACCACCCACATTCCTGGCATAGGTCACTGGGCTTGTCACCTGTCATTTCCCTGTCAATTAGTGCTGTCACTTAGGGGTGGTTCCTGATTGGCTGTCACGGGGGTGTGTGTGGAATGTTGGTATTTGGTCTCTATTTAACATACCTCTCTTCTGCTTGTCCATTGTCAGGTCTTCACTAATTGCGTTCGGGGATAACGCGGACGGTTCTACTGTGGACCTCCAATAAGCTCCCATTTACCTTATCTTACACTTGTGCTTTTAGCACTTGTTCTCTCTTAGAATTTACTCTGTGTTCTTACTATTAAAGTCGAACCTGTTCAAGAGTAAACACTCTCTGTCTCTGTGATTGCCTTCAACCATTGGAATTCACCTACCTGCATTCTGACACTACACCATAGTTGAGGGGACAGATACAGGGTGGAAGAATGCAGGATAGGGGTGACGGATATTTCAGATCATAGCACAATATATCTGACAGAAAATCGTAAAAGTAGACAGAGAAATACAGTTTGGAGACTGAATGTAAGACTATTAAATAACAAAGGTTTGGTTAATGAAGTGAAGGAAGACATAATTAGATACAGAGAAGAAAATGATAATGGAGGTAGACCCAAACATTTTATGGGATGCACTAAAGGTAGTAATACCGGGGAAATTGATAGCAAAGACGGCATTACTCAAGAAGGCTAGAATAGAGACATACCAGAACTTGATAAAGAAACTGAAAGAATTAGAGAAAGAACACCAAAGCTCAAAGAACCAAGAGACACTTAGGGAAGTAAAGGAAGTTAGAGGGAAGATAAACAAAGAGCTGCAGACAGAAATAGAGAAGAAAGCTAGATATATGAAGCAGACATACTATGAAGGGGGACCGAGAGCGACAAGACTGTTAGCTAGACAAATCAGGACACAACAAAAACTGAACACAATACACACAATAAGGGACACAAACACAAACAAAATACTGAGAGAGCCAGCGGAAATAGAGAAGACATTTGAAGAATATTATAGGAAACTATAAACACAACCGATAGCGGCAGGAAAAGAGGAGATAGAATTTTTTTAGAAAACTGGGAGAGGCCAAAGCCTTTTCTGGAGGGGAGATTTGGAAGGAACCAAGTGTGGTAGAATACAGGGGGGGGGGGTTCATGATAAAAAGTGAATATACTTTAAAAGTGCCCTACTGTTTACACTGTTTAGTGTTTTGTAATGATATGGTCTGTATGGAATAATGTATCCAGTGGGTACAGAATTATTGAATGTGTAAAATAATGTCTGTATTGATTAATTGATTGATTGTGTTTTTGGTTTGTCCCTGTAGGATGAGCTTCCAGGATAAAGCCGGGGATGGAAGCTCCTCTCAGGGGGAAGTAGCAGCAGGCTTGGAGAGAGACGCAGCCGTGCTGGAGCTAGTTCCCATAGCCAAGGGCCTAGTTGTTGTGTGATATTATTAGTTTGTATGAAAAGTTCAATAGTTTTGTATTTTTGCTCTTATTTTCAAATGGCATTTCTTTATGTAAATGCTATGTTATGGTAATAATTACCATATTTAATCTATCCCTGGCTGAATCCGTGGTACCTGCCTGCTTCAAGGTGTCTACTATTATCCCGGTACCAAAGAAATCATCATCATTTATTTATTCATACATGGAATTACCACAGTCCAACAGTACATATTCATATAATTCACCAAATCCCATGGCCGAAAGGAACAGGAAGAAGACAAATTCTTATATATACCTGCCCCTACACACACACAACACACCGATAGACATATTGCGTAAAACCAAACAGAATATGCCCATTTTGCAAAAATGAAAACATCAACACAACCAAATTAAATCAACATAAATAAACCCATTTTGTGTATCGATCAGTCAAACTCGATATTTAGGTTCATTCATTATACACACACACACACACATGCACGCATGCACGCATGCACGCACACACACACACACACACACACACACACACACACACACACACACACACACACACACACACACACACACACACACACACACACACACACACACACACACACATATATATATTTTTTTTTATCCACTTTTTCTCCCATTTTTCCATTTTTTCTATATTATACTTCTATATACTATATAATTTCTATTTTATTATAATATTACTAAATCATACTATTTATACTACACCATATTGGTACAGTATTATACAATATTTTAATATATTATTATTCTATGTTACGCTGCTATATACTATATTACTATACTCATACTCGCCTACACTGCAACTCTATGCTACGTCATCCTGACACGCTAAACTGCAATATTATACTAAACTGTGCTATACTGTCTATGTATCTTTTCTTTGCACAACCTTTTGAAGTGAAATATATTACTAGAACTCTTTTCATCATTCTGCAAAGAGTTCCCTAGTTTGATACCTATAACTGAGGTGCACCTTTGTTTTAAGGTTGTTCGTGCAAATTGGTGCTTAAAATTGAATTTCCTTCTGCTGTCACCTGGACAGGGAACGAACAACCTCTGTATATTTGCTGGTAATACTCTGCATTTTGCTCTAAACAAAACTAATAAGGTCTGTATTTCAGCTAACTCTTTAAGTTTCAATAGTCTGGATTTAATAAATAATTTGTTGGTATGTTCTCTTGAATCTACATTGTGAACTATTCTTACTGCTCTCTTCTGTAATATAAATAATGGCTTTATGTTGCTTTCATACGTGTTACCCCACACTTCCACACAGTAACTCAAATATGGTAGGATGAGTGAACAATATAATATTCGCATAGAATTATAATCAAGCACATTCTTTGCCTTGTTCAAAACAAAAACACTGATGATGCGGTCTCCCAAGTACTGCACAGCACCCTGTCTCACCTAGACTGCCAGAAGGGGGGCTATGTGAGACTGTTGTTCATTGACTACAGCTCAGCGTTCAACACCATAGTCCCCACCAGACTGGTGGACAAGCTGATTGAGCTGGGTCTGAGTGCCTGGATACTGGACTTTCTGAGTGAAAGGCCCCAGGCGGTCAGGGTGGGGGGTCAGACCTCCAACACCATCACCCTGAGTATGGGGTCCCCCCAGGGCTGTGTCCTGAGCCCCCTGCTGTATTCACTATACACACATGACTGTGTGGCCAAGTTCAGCTCCAACTCCATAGTGAAGTTTGCAGACGACACAGTGGTGGTGGGGCTGATCTCGGACAACGACGAGAAGGCCTACCGGGAGGAGGTTGAGGTACTGGAACGCTTGTGCCAGGACAACAGCCTGCTCCTGAACATTGGTAAAACCAAGGAGCTGATCGTGGATTTTAGGAGAAAACAGCAGGGGGGACACACACCACTGAGGATAAACGGGGCTACCGTGGACAGGGTGAGCAGCTTCAAGTACCTGGGGGTCCACATCTCAGAGGACCTGGCATGGCCAACACACATAGACTCAGTCGTAAAGAAGGCGAAGCAGCGCCTCTACCACCTGAGACAGTTAAGGAAGTTCAGAGTTACTGAATACTGATACTCCAGTCCTTCTACTCCGGAGCTGTAGAGAGCATCTTGACTGGAAACATCACTGCCTGGTATGGAAACAGCACGGCACAGGACAAGAAGGCCCTACAGAGAGTGGTACGCTCAGCCGAGCGTACTACGGGTATTGTACTACCACCCCTGCAGGTCCTATAACAAGAGGTGCAAATCCAGAGCCTGCAGAAAAATGAAAGACCCTCACCACCCCAACAACAGCCTGTTCAAGCTGCTGCGGTCAGGCAAACGCCTGCGAACACCAGCAACTAGGACAGAGAGACTTCGGCTCAGCTTCTTCCCCCAGGCCACCAGAGCCTTGAACACTGAACTCTCCACACACAAGCACACATGAGCACACACACAACACACAAACTGTACACGCTCACACACTAGCAGCCACTTTAACATGAGCAGACACACACTCATGCTGCACACGCCCACACTTATGGTCACTTTACAAAAGGAAAGGTCACTTTAAGAATAGTATAACTTGAGATTGTATAATATAGCATTGTATAGCAGTGTACATAAAGACCCAGTGCCTCATCCGTAGCTAACAGTGTATTGCACTATCACAGGACCTAGCATGTCTGACCATGCTCTTGTAAAAACTCATGTACATATACCTGATATGCCCTACTTTAATTACTTGTATTATTGCACAAATGTCGTTCTCATCCTATTGGATTCTTATTATTGTATTATTGTATTATGCACAATCATTGCGGGCAAGACCCCCGCATTTCACTGTATACTTGTATGCCGTGACAAATAAAACTCTTGACTTGACTTGACTTGTGCTGCATCCTGTTTTTTCACTGGTGAACAAAATAAAAGAGAAGAATAAAAACCAACCAAGGGTGATGACAACCTGCCTCTGACTACCTGCCTTTTTCCACTGCTTGGCCACATCCTCACACCCCCCCTCCCACCCACTCCCCCTCGTATGTATATATTATCTGTTAGGATCTCTGTTTAACAGTATTGTATACTTGTATATCTTGTATGTCACAAATACATGTCATGATATATATCTGTATGTTGCGTATGTCAGAAATGTCATTATGAATTGAAAATGGGGGACCCTGATGTAAACAAGACGAAAGTCTTTCTCTGGTCTGCATCCCCTTAACAACTGTGTGTATTGAGCCATACTGTATTGTACCCATTCTGCAATCTGTTAATAAAATTTCCAATCAATCAAAACCCCCTCTATGAGTAGCTAGCCAAGATGAGAACCCCTCCTACCCCTTCTATGAGGAGCTAGCCAAGATGAGAACCCCTCCCACCCCCTCTATGAGGAGCTAGCCAAGATGGGAACCCCTCCTACCCCCTCTATGAGGAGCTAGTCAAGATGAGAACCCCTCCTACCCCCTCTATGAGGAGCTAGCCAAGATGAGAACCCCTCCTACCCCCTCTATGAGGAGCTAGCCAAGATGAGAACCCATCCCACCCCCTCTATGAGGAGCTAGCCAAGATGAGAACCCCTCCTACCCCCTCTATGAGGAGCTAGCCAAGATGAGAACCCCTCCTACCCCCTCTATGAGGAGCTAGCCAAGATGAGAACCCCTCCTACCCCCTCTATGAGGAGCTAGCCAAGATGAGAACCCCTCCTACCCCCTCTATGAGGAGCTAGCCAAGATGAGAACCCCTCCCACCCCCTCTATGAGGAGCTAGCCAAGATGAGAACCCCTCCCACCCCCTCTATGAGGAGCTGGCCAAGATGAGAACCCCTCCTACCCCCTCTATGAGGAGCTAGCCAAGATGAGAACCCCTCCTACCCCCTCTATGAAGAGCTAGCCAAGATGAGAACCCATCCTACCCCCTCTATGAGGAGCTAGCCAAGATGAGAACCCATCCTACCCCCTCTATGAGGAGCTAGCCAAGATGAGAACCCCTCCTACCCCCTCTATGAAGAGCTAGCCAAGATGAGAACCCCTCCTACCCCCTCTATGAGGAGCTAGCCAATATGAGAACCACTCCCACCCCCTCTATGAGGAGCTAGCCAAGATGAGAACCCCTCCTACCCCCTCTATGAGGAGCTAGCCAAGATGAGAACCCCTCCCACCCCCTCTATGAGGAGCTATCCAAGATGAGAACCCCTCCTACCCCCTCTATGAGGAGCTAGCCAAGATGAGAACCCCTCCTACCCCCTCTATGAGGAGCTAGCCAAGATGAGAACCCCTCCTACCCCCTCTATGAGGAGCTAGCCAAGATGAGAACCCCTCCTACCCCCTCTATGAGGAGCTAGCCAAGATGAGAACCCCTCCTACCCCCTCTGTGAGGAGCTAGCCAAGATGAGAACCCCTCCTACCCCCTCTACGAGGAGCTAGCCAAGATGAGAACCCCTCCTACCCCCTCTATGAGGAGCTAGCCAAGATGAGAACCCCTCCTACCCCCTCTACGAGGAGCTAGCCAAGATGAGAACCCCTCCTACCCCCTCTATGAGGAGCTAGCCAAGATGAGAACCCCTCCCACCCCCTCTATGAGGAGCTAGCCAAGATGAGAACCCCTCCCACCCCCTCTATGAGGAGCTAGCCAAGATGAGAACCCCTCCTACCACCTCTATGAGGAGCTAGTCAAGATGAGAACCCCTCCCACCCATCTCTATGAGGAGCTAGCCAAGATGAGAACCCCTCCTACCCCCTCTATGAGGAGCTAGCCAAGATGAGAACCCCTCCCACCCCCTCTATGAGGAGCTAGCCAAGATGAGAACCCCTCCTACCCCCTCTATGAGGAGCTAGCCAAGATGAGAACCCCTCCCACCCCCTCTATGAGGAGCTAGCCAAGATGAGAACCCCTCCTACCCCCTCTATGAGGAGCTAGCCAAGATGAGAACCCCTCCTACCCCCTCTATGAGGAGCTAGTCAAGATGGCAAGAGTTCATTTAGAGCGAACATAGTGTACAGAATATTCATATAAGGATGTGTGAATCATCTTTCCTCCTTACACCCACGCTGCTATGACATCTGCATTTCCCCAAGAGGATATATCTTATCTTATCTTAAAACCACAAAGAGACCCTGCTAGGTGAGAAACAGCAGAGCTATCGGATGAGAAAACTAGATAACAAGAAAGCAGAAATTATTTCTTTTTTTTTTATCCACTTTTTCTCCTTATTTTCTGTGTTTCTCCCATCCCAATTTCGTATTTTCCAATTCTTCCCTCCCCTGTCTTGAACGTTGCTAGACTATGCCTCCCACTGGTCGGCCATAGTGAGGATAGAAGCCTTGCATCACGTGTCCCCTCCGGTACACAAGGAGGCAGCCTGTCCCATCTTTTCACCGCAGCAGCTCGAACTCTCAGTGGCGAGGAGTAACGCGTGGGAGGCTGACGCTGCCCCCGATACTTCCTGTTTCCGCCGCACCGGCGTCACCCAACCGACCTGTAGGAGTCGCTGTCCAGAACGTCCAATCCCCACCCACCGGCTTTCCCACCCTCTAACACTGCCAGTTGTGTTAGTATGACGGCCGGCCAAGCCGGTAGCAATGCCGAGAGCTGGGCTCGATACCAGCATCTCCTGCGTTAGTGGCGAGCGCCTTGCCCACTGCGCAACTCAGCTGCCCCGCAGAAATTATTTCTATACATGCATGTGAATGTGCTGACGTTGAAATGATACATGTCAGCCGGCCATCAGCTGATGTAGAACGCTGTCTTGTATCACCCAGCATGACAGCAGAACAGCTCTAACTAGTGCAGTCAGTCCGACTGGACTGATGAGCAAGATTCTACCTCTTTCCCATCACACAATCTGACACAATCTGGCCAGCGTCCTCTTCTATGCTGTGGCATGCTGGGGGGGCTACATCAACTCGAGGGACACCAACAAACTGAACAAGCTGGTGAGGAAGGGTAGCTCTGTGGTGGGAGTCGAGCTGCTCAGACTAGAGGTGGTGGCAGAGAGGGGGATGAGAAGGAAGTTGGCTGCTATCCTGGAGAATCCCTCCCACCCCCTCTACGACGAGCTAGTCAAGATGAGAAGCACGTTCAGTCACAGACTCATACCCCCCCCCGACACTCAACTAACTGCCTTGGCCAGTCTTTCATACCAGCGGCCATCAGGCTCCCCAACAGTGGGCAGGGACTGCTGCCAGACATCCAACTACAACTACTAGGAACCTAAAAGGACAATAACACTACCTTATGCATACCGCACCTTATGTGAATACTGTATACTTCAGTTTGTTAGTTAATTATATTGATTTGTTATATTGTTTACAGCTTGTTTTTACTACCTGTACCTCCCCTCCCCCATGCTGCTATGATGCCTGCATTACCCCAAGGGGATCAATAAAGGAATATCTTATCTTGAAACTCTTAATGCAAAGTTCTAAACGGACTTGCCGAATTCTTACCTTAAGACATTACATCCTATGCTGAAATGCAAAGTGCAAAACTGTTGATACAAAGTGCCAAACTCTAAATCATATGCTCCATTCTCAGAATACAACCACCTAATATTACAACAATGTTCAATTGCTTATTGCTATAAAGGCAGATCACTAAATCAATAATTGTTTGTACTAATGTCTCATTACCTTCAACAACCTTTCCCAGTTGAGGAGCATTGCAATACAATTGATCATCTCTTCACCACTACATAAAAGGCTGCTTATAACCCTGAAGAAAGGAGCAACATGGAGCAAGTCGGTGCAGCTGAGGTTGGCAACGAAGGACAGGGTCGTGGACAGGGTTGTGGTCGTGGCCAAGGAGGCAGAAGAACATCTGTCTCAAATGAAATTATAACCACAATTGTTGACCACGTAATACAGTAAACCGAGGTCTAGCACTGGCTGAAGCTGGCAGGGTGGTGCAGCCAAACCTGAACAGGTCAACAGTGGCATCCCATATACGATTTTTTACAGTAAGAGAGATAATGGGAGGGGAGCTCCAGTAGCTCACCACGTACCTCGAGCGCTATTTCGGCGCCGGGGACAACCGTGCTCGTCACGGATCTGGGGTTTAGCGAGTTCGAATCCCGGACTGCAGCCGTGCCTTTCCCAGAGTGTCTTCCCCCCCATCTGTACCCCTTCAGCCTGTTTCTGTCGGTCATTCTTGACCAGAGTAAATGCGATAAACGCTAAAAAGAGCCAGGGGAATGGCCAAAGTAAAAAAAAAAAAAAAGAGAGAGATAATGGGTAAGTCAATATGTGTAATGTACTGTACAGTAACTGTATATCGAAATTACAGTAATTGTAAAATGTATATTGTTGTCTGTTACAGTATATTTCATAAATACTAAAGGTGTGAATTATTTCTGTAATTGTTATTTTTACTGTACTTTAGAACTGAAGGAGCACCACCAAGTGGAGTACGTGGCCATCTTCTCTCTGTGCAGTACTTACAGTACTTTACAATAGTTTGTTTACTGTAACTGTTTTAGTTTTTACTTTAAAATACAGAGCATTACTGTAGGTATTTTCCTTTACTGTAATGATTCAACTTTAAATACTGTAATCAAATATTTAGTTTGTCTTTCATAAAAACACAAGCACTATACTGAAGTCTATCACAGGGGTTATGAGGAAATTACCATTACATAGTCTATTTTGGTAACAAGTATTCTGTGTTTGACCGCATTATTTGTGTTAAGAGTTTTGCACATTGAAAGTCACTAAGCCAAACAAGGAAGAGCAAAAGTGGACAAACCATGGCTGTAGTCAAGAAGCTGATGGGAGATGGGTGTGTCCGTCTTCCCTATGACCAGTGTTGGTCCCCCTGGCTCCCGGTGAGACACATGAATCAGAACATTCACTGACCAGCCACATTCAGTCAGTCACAATGTCAAACAGACTCTCCACCGCTTTCCACCTGGTCGACCAAGAACACAGAGTCAAACAGACTCTCCACCTGGTCGACCAAGACCAGAGAGTCAAACAGACTCTCCACCTGGTCGACCAAGACCACAGAGTCACACTGACTCTCCACCTGGTCAACCAAGACCACAGAGTCAAACAGACTCTCCACCTGGTCAACCAAGACCACAGAGTCAAACAGACTCTCTACCTGGTCGACCAAGACCAGAGTCAAACAGACTCTCTACCTGGTCGACCAAGACCAGAGTCAAACAGACTCTCCACCTGGTCAACCAAGACCACAGAGTCAAACAGACTCTCCACCTGGTCAACCAAGGCTACAGAGTCAAACAGACTCTCCACCTGGTCGACCAAGACCACAGAGTCAAACAGACTCTCCACCTGGTCAACCAAGACCACAGAGTCAAACAGACTCTCCACCTGGTCGACCAAGACCACAGAGTCAAATATGTACATGCAATAGCAACTGGGGTACATAAGAACATTTTGAAAGATTGAAAATAGAATAGAGCTAATAACGGATCCATTTGAGGTAGCCTAGCTAGCTGTTGGGCCAAAAACACAGTTCTGGTGCAAGCTAGGCTACCTTGCAGCCAGATAGCTTTCTACTGAATGTACAGAGAGGACATTGGTATCTTATCTTCTTGTCTGACCCTGGAGAAGACAGTAAGCAACATTTCCTATAATGTTGGCATGTTCCTTTAAAACAGTAGTTAACCCTGCCTTTTAGGCTTTTACACATCCAACAGTGTCATTAAAACATTACCTCTGCTCCAGACCAGGAGGAAGAGCAGCAGGATTGGGTTCATCTCTGTGTCCAGCGGCCAGGCAGCTAGATGGATACGGAGCTGGAAGCCTGATGTCTTGTCCAGTCTGAACTGTGGAAGCCTGTTGTCTTGGGTTGGGAGTGACCTGGTACTCTTCTCTTCTCTGTTCTTCTCTTCTAATATCCTCTCCTCTGCTAGTCTGATGAGCTGTACTTCTGTTTATCTCTTGATCTACCCACATCCTCTAGATAGAAGATGCTTACGTCACACGCAAGGTGACAGAAATTTTCCGCTAGTCTCTAGTAGTTGTTTATTTTTATGTCTGTGACAAGGAGGCTAAATGGAGTCATTACTGTCATATTTAAATTGGAGTATAACACATCTGTATCTTCATTTGATTTAGTCCCCAAACACTCCACCAGTGCAATGTTCCGTACCCCAATCTGACTTAGTCTATTAGCCTTGATCTGTGCACACAGGAAGCTCCTCACAAACAGTACTGTATTTGAAAATCTGGTATGTCATAAATGTATAGATGTAGCAGTACTGTCTATCTGTATGTCGTGTGTGTCATATGATTAATTGAAAATGGGGGACCCTGATGGAAACAAGACGAAAGTCTTTCTCAGGTCTGCATCCTCTTAACAATTGTATGTATTGAGCTGTACTGTACTGTACCCATTCTGCAATCTGTTAATAAACTTTTCAATCAATCAATCAATCTCTCAAATTTGATGGCAAAGTGCTGACATCTCCCCTGGTCCCCGTCCCAATCTCTGTAGCACTGCCAGCCCTGCCCCATCAACATGGGGACCCTAAACAGGGGGGGGGGGGCTGACTACATAGCAGCCCTGCCTCTGAGGTACAAGGCTCCTGTCTCCCCTCCTCCAGGGCCACATTCACCTGGTGATGCTCCCACCAGAGTGGAGGGAACCAAACCAGAGTCCAGCCCCTCTATACCCCACCCCCACCACCTGGACAGAGATACAGTACATGCCTGTACCAATAACGGGGTGGCAGCCTTACATGAAGGAATACCCCATTGAGTACCTCCGGAGAGTGAGGCCTGATGCCATTGTACCTAAGTATGCATACTTCCCCCATCTGCATAACCCCAGAGAGAACCCAGCACAGTAGTACTCTGTGTGTACAGTAGGGGAGACTGGGGTAAGTTGAGCATAGGGGTACGTTGAGCCACCCCTTGTTGCAGCCAGGCAGAGAAGACAATTATGAATGTAAAATATGACCCTCACATACCCCCAAATAGGTTTTTAGCCTGTAACCACTTTAAGGATGGAAAGTAACTACTGTAAGTATGTTTACTCAAGTATTGCATTTACTGTAAGCACAATCTTGAAGCAGGCTACTTGTAGTTGAGTGTTTTTACCTAAAGGGGCACTTCATCAAAAACAACACTGATTTATTTTGCACATAATCTCACATGCATCCCAAAATGTTAAGCTGCTTTGCACACATGAACTTAGTTATTTGAAGAGTTATTGTTTGAATATGTCCTCCATTGACATCAATGGACTCATCAATTATGGGTTTGATGGATCTTCATGATCAATATGGGTTTAATAGTGGAACACATACAAAGTACATTTAAGGTTAAATGAGCTCTGATAAGAGGAGTGATCTCATCCTGGCCAGCAGGGAGAACACTGAGGTGGATCGAGACGTTAGGGTTCCAGCTCTCTTGTGGACAGAGCCGGTTGGGTTTAGGGTTCCAGCTCTCTTGTGGACAGAGCCGGTTGGGTTTAGGGTTCCAGCTCTCTTGTGGACAGAGCCGGTTGGGTTTAGGGTTCCAGCTCTCTTGTGGACAGAGCCGGTTGGGTTTAGGGTTCCAGCTCTCTTGTGGACAGAGCCGGTTGGGTTTAGGGTTCCAGCTCTCTCGTGGACAGAGCCGGTTGGGTTTAGGGTTCTGTTGTGTATTGACGTACCACGCTGTTACGTGGTTACGTCATAGGAGCTGACGCTGTGCGTGCACTCCAGAGTTTGCAGACTGAGAGTAAGTCGCGTGCGGGAGCACGAGAACGGACGATGCAAATAAAAGACTATTGTTTAAATACTGAGTCGTTCTTAAATGAAGAGATACTAAATATCTAACAATGGCGACGAGGATAAACTCCGAAGAGTAGAGTTATCACAGTGTTGAGAAGAGAACATGGACAACGTGCCGAAGATTGAATGCTACAACGAGCCTGCTACACTGGGACCAAGGTGGACCAGGTGGCTAATGGCGTTTGAGCTGTACGCTGACGGAAAAGGGATGATTCTGTCTGTCGGTGTGGACGCCACAGTGAGACAGAGAAGAAGGGCTATGCTCTTACATCATGCAGGTACAGACGTACAAGATATATTCGCTACATTGCCCGACGGGGGAGGACCGACGGACTATGCTAAAGCTGTTAAGGCGCTAAATGACTACTTTGTGCCGCAGGTGAACACTGCGTTTGCGCGCCAGGCTTTCTACCAAGTATCACAGAAACCAGGTGAAACTGTACAGCAGTTTGTGACGAGGCTTCGTCAGGCTGCCAGAGACTGTGCGTTTGCTGCGGACATTAGCAACCAAATAAGGGATGCGGTGCTGAGCAGGGGCACGTCAGACTATGTACGGAGAAAGTTACTGGAGGAACCACAACTTATGCTGCCACGCGCTGGAAATAGTGTCGCAGTGTGAAAGAGTGGAGCTGCAAATGGCGGCGATGAAGATGAGTGACGGCGCTGAGGGGAGAGAGACGGTGAACCGTGTCTTCAAGAAAGAGGGCCAATTCCAGAAGTGGAGACCATCGCCTCGTGGAGATCGTGGAGAAGGAAAAGAGAAATCCAAATCCGATAAAGTGTGCTACAGATGTGGACACGGGGATCATCTGGCCAACGATTCTGCATGCCCTGCAAGAGGACAGACATGCAGAAAGTGTAATGGAAAAGGCCATTATGCCAAAGTCTGTAAATCCAAAGGTAAAGAAAGACAGACTGTGAGATGTGTTGAAACTGAGGACCAGAACACTGGGAACAGAGACTATGCATTTGTGGTTGAAGATGATTCAAATACTGAGAGGGTCACATTTGATGTTGGGGGAGTAGATCTACTTATGTTAATCGATTCAGGTGCATCAAGTAACATTGTAGATGAGAACACATGGAAAATGCTTAAGAGTAAAAATATTAAGTGTGTTTCTACCAAGGCAGCTAACAAACCGCTGTATACATACTCTTCCAAGGTGCCTCTTCCAGTAATGGGTATATTCAAATGTCATGTTAAGGTGGGAAAGTGTGACACTGAAGCAGAGTTCACTGTAATACAGGGACGGGGGGAGCCGCTGCTAGGCAGGAAGACTGCTATTGAGTTAGGTGTACTGAGGGTGGGCACAAACATAGCAGCAGTGACAGATGCTAAATCTGAAATACAGAGGCAATACCCCAAACTGTTTAAAGGTGTTGGTAAACTAAACACAAAGCAAATCAGTTTGCATATTGATGAGAGTGTAACACCAGTGGCACAACCCCTGAGGAGGGTGCCATTTCACCTGAGGGAAGCAGTAGAGAAGAAAGTGAATCAGCTTCTGGACATGGACATTATTGAGAAGGTTGAGGGACCTACACCGTGGGTGAACCCTGTTGTAGTTGCACCAAAAGCAAATGAGGACGACATCAGGATGTGTCTAGACATGAGAAGAGCTAATGCAGCTACAGTATCATCAGAGGGAGATATCCAATACCCACAGTGGATGAGCTATTACAGGGAATGAACGGGTCTGTCATTTTCAGTAAACTGGATTTGAAATGGGGATACCACCAATTAGAGCTCACACCAGAATCCAGGGGTATCACTACGTTTGCAGTACACACAGGTACCTACAGGTACAAGAGACTCATATTTGGAGTGTCATCAGCTAGTGAACAGTATCAACATGAGATAGCCACTGCTACAGCGGGCATTGAGGGGGTAGAAAATATCTCCGATGACATAATTGTTCATGCCCCAGATCAGGAGACTCATGAAAAACGACTCCATGCAGTTCTGAAGAGACTAGAGGACTGTGGGCTGACTCTAAACAAAGAAAAGTGTCAGTTTAACATGGACAAGTTGATTTTCATGGGCATGTTACTCTCAGAGAAGGGCATAGGCCCCACCACAGAAAGGGTGAGAGCAATAGCAGAGGCACGAGAGCCTGAGAACGCCTCTGAGACCCGTAGTTTTCTGGGCCTAGCAGGGTATAGTAGCCGTTTTATACCACAGTTTGCTAGCATATCAGAGCCACTGCGGAGGCTTACCAAGAAAGACACAGCTTTCATATTCGGGCCAGAGCAAAAACAGACATTTAGAACGCTGAAAGAAAAGCTAGCTGAGGCCGGCACTCTAGCATATTTTGACAAAGATGCGCCTACTAAAGTCATAGCAGACGCAGGACCAGTAGGAATAGGAGCAGTCTTAGTACAGCAACAGCAACAGGAAATGGTGCCAATATGTTATGTGAGTAGGAGCCTGACTGATTGTGAAACAAGGTATTCACAAACTGAACGAGAAGCTCTCGCCTTAGTTTGGGCGTGCGAGAGGCTGCACCCATACATATATGGTAAAAAGTTTGACCTAGTAACAGACCACAAGGCTCTGGAGGCCATATACAGTCCGACCTCTAAGCCATGTGCCCGTATTGAGAGGTGGGTGCTGCGGCTCCAACCATATGAGTTCAGAGTGATCCACATACCTAGAAAGGACAACATTGCAGATCCACTGTTGCGACTACTGGGAGAAAGCACGACAGACGGGAACCACAAGCACGGAGCGGAGGAATACGTGCGGTTTGTAGCCACACACGCTACGCCACGAGCACTGACTACCAGGGAGGTAGAGGAAGCCTCTGCAACCGATGAGGAACTCAGTGACCTGAGAAGTGCAATACAAAGTGGATGTTTTGACAAATGCCAAGTGTATGCACGCATTGCATATGAACTGTGTGTAATTGGACAGTTGGTGTTGACAGGGACACGCATTGTACTGCCACACACACTCAGAGACAGAGCCCTGGAGTTGGCTCATGAGGGACACTTGGGGATTGTCGGTACGAAGCAGCACCTCAGGAGTAAAGTGTGGTGGCCAGGTATAGACAAGGCAGCAGAAAAGTATGTGAGGTCATGTCACGGATGCCAAATAGTGTCGAGGCCTGATGTGCCTGAACCTTTGAGACCTACAACACTTCCAGATGGGCCGTGGCAGGACTTAGCCACTGACCTACTTGGTCCATTACCGACAGGACACTCGATATTAGTTGTAATAGACTACTACAGCCGGTACTACGAGTACGATATCCTGCAGTCGACCACTGCTGAAAAGGTCATTAACAGCCTGGAGAATATCTTCAGCAGACATGGACTACCTATTTCCATACGGTCAGACTGTGGACCACAGTATATGTCTGCCCAGTTTCAAGCATTCTGCCAGGAGAACGGAATTGAGCATGTGAAAACCACACCCAAGTGGGCACAAGCCAATGGGGAGGTGGAGAGACAAAACGCTTCACTGATGAAGAGGATTCGCATCGCACAGTCTGAGGGGCTGGACTGGAAGAAGGAGCTACGCAAGTATGTGACCATCTACCGGTCTATTGATCACTCCACAACAGGGAGAAGTCCTGCAGAGCTCCTGTTCAAGAGAAAGATCAGAGGAAAGCTCCCGGACATCATGACACCACAAAGAGACCTGGAGGTCAGAGACACTGACGCCGAGAGAAAAGGAAAGTCAAAACTGTACACTGACAACAAGAACAGAGCAAAATACTCTGATGTGTCAGTGGGAGACCAAGTCTTACTCAAACAAGACAAAACAGACAAGTTTACAACAGCCTTTGACAAGACACCACACAAGGTTATCAGTAAAGATGGGAACAATGTGGTTGTCCAATCACCAAGTGGAGCGACCTATTCCAGGAACACTACGTTCGTCAAAAGGTACTACACAGAGGATCCTGCTCCACAATCGTCCAGCAAGACGCAATTAACATGGACTGAGGGTGAGGAGAAAGAAAACACACCTGACACAGAGTCCGATGCAGAGACTCACACTAGGGTGTCCACACCCAAAGCCACACCGCCTATGGCTAGGTATGAGAGACCCCACAGGCAGACCAAAATGCCTCAGAGATTGATGGATTTTGTCATTAAGTAAAATGAGCCTGTCTGGCACACACACACAAAAAAAAAAAAAAAAAAGAGTGGGTGCCAGATATTGTTATGTATTATTATTCATGTTCAATGATATTTACATGCATTCACTAATTTCAAGGTGGAGTTTTGTTCATGGTGAACCTTTGTTTATTTTTGATAAGAATTGAAGTGTATTCTGTAAGTGAAAAAAAAAGTAATTGAATTCACACATATTTCTGTATGGGACCTTGGAGTTTATGTCCTAGTAAGGAGGGGATGTTGTGTATTGACGTACCACGCTGTTACGTGGTTACGTCATAGGAGCTGACGCTGTGCGTGCACTCCAGAGTTTGCAGACTGAGAGTAAGTCGCGTGCGGGAGCACGAGAACGGACGATGCAAATAAAAGACTATTGTTTAAATACTGAGTCGTTCTTAAATGAAGAGATACTAAATATCGAACAGGTTCCAGCTCTCTTGTGGACAGAGCCGGTTGGGTTTAGGGTTCCAGCTCTCTTGTGGACAGAGCCGGTTGGGTTTAGGGTAGGGGTGCGTGTAACGGTACACAAAACACCTTAGGTCCAGTACTGAAACGGTTCGGTACGGATACGTGTACCTTTACACCCCTAGTTTGGGGACATTGTCTCTCTACTGTAGGTGTGAGATTCAAGCTCTTGTTGGGACAGACAAAGGGAGTCTTCCACAACACTGAATCTTTGTGTCGTGTTTAAATGCAGCAAAATTAAATGGTGGAGCTGTTAAAAATAAAAACAGCAGACATTGCAATAGGGAGCATTGAGCTGTAATTAACACAAGGATTCAATGTCATCCAATGACATCACTGGAGGACATATCCAAACTCATAAACCGTCAATAACTGTCCAGCTAAATGAATGTGAGCAAAACAAAACAGTTCAAGTTTTCAAGTTTGTGTTTATTTGTCACATTTAACGTACATGTACTTTACAGTGAAATGCTTGGTTCTGTATGCGCCCCTGAGAATGTGCTTCATACAGTAAAAAAGGAAGTAGAAGAGGAATAACACTATACAATACAATACACAAACTAAAGTACAACCTAAGTACAATGAAGTAAAAATGCAGTTAATGAGGTACAAATGCAGACAATGAGGTACAAATGCAGACAATGAGGTACAAATGCAGACACTGAGGTACAAAAACGTTTTAAGGCAAGGTGCAAATGCAAATGAGGTATGAATGTAGTGCAAATCAATAGATAAATATAATGTGATCAAGTGTCTAAAGTGAGTGTTAGGTGAGTGTTTGTTTAACGTGAGTGTGTGCATGTGTAACCGGTGGTTTAGCTTGCGTTGTGTTCTGGTGTACTGTCAATAATCAAGCAGGACTGGATCTCAGGTTGTTTATTCACCCTGTGAAAACCCAAATAACACAGGAATTAAAGTCTTGTCTTATCCTTTTTGGCCACAAGATGGCGCCTTGGTTCTTAGATTCTCTTAACAACCAGAGAGAAACTCCACTTTAATTCACATTAAAATGGCACATGGAGTAAATACAATTCAATACCAAAAATAATACAATATGGGTCACTCATCCATCTGTTAAAACAGATACAAAATAATACAATATGGGTCACTCATCCATCTGTTAAAACAGATACAAAATAATACAATATGCCAATAATAAGATTGACTCATTACCTATTAAACAAATACATTAAAATAATAAACAAAACCATTAGTAAGATGGACCCATTACCTGTTAACCAGATACATTAAAATAATAAACAAAACCACTGATAAGATTCAATCTTTACCTGTGAAAACCCAAATAACACAGGAATTAAAGTCTTGTCTTATCCTTTTTGGCCACAAGATGGCGCCTTGGTTCTTAGATTCTAATGGGAAGACATGCAACAGGTCAGGGTTGAAGCCTACTCAATGTGTTACACAGAAAAGATCGTCACTTCTAAATAACTCGACAGAAAGTGCACAAAAGTTACTCTTCACCATAGGTAGTTAATGTATATAATCTGGTTCATTGCCCAGCAACTTATCCATACATTTACACCACAATAATGCTCTTTTAACACAAAGATATGTCTAGAACCACAGAGTGAATGAATGAATGAATGAAAACTTTATTTAACAGATTGCAGAATGGGTACAATACAGTACGGCTCAATACATACAATTGTTAAGGGGATGCAGACCTGAGAAAGACGTTTGTCTTGTTTCCATCAGGGTCCCCCATTTTCAATTCATATAGACATATATGACATACATGACATACAGATAGTCAGTACTGCTACATCTATACATTTATGACATACCAGATTTGCAAATACAGTACTGTTTGTGATACAGAAGGAGTCAAGAAAAGGGAGTATATACATTTGACGTAGAAACTGTACATTGGAGGAGGTTGGGTGGGGGGGGTTGGGTACATTGGGATATTGACAACCATACTGGGTAATTTACATTGGAGGTGGTTGGGGGGGGGGGGGGCGGGGGGCACACTGTATAAACAAGTAACACTGTACATTGAGGGGGGGGGGGGGGAGGAGACACTGTACAAACAAACACAATTGTACATTGAACTATTGACAAAACCATACTAGGTAAATGACTGTACATTGGAGGGGGTTGGGTTAGGATATTTACAGGGGCCAGTGTTGAATTGCAGTCTCCCGTAGGTATCCCTTGAGAGAGGTTTTGAAAGTGGGTAGTGATCCACATTCCTTTACAGCTTTGGGTAGGGCGTTCCACATTGATGTGGCATAATTGCGAAACGTGTTTAGTCCCTTATTTGAGCCGAATCTGGGTTTAACATGATTTGTGGAGCTCCCTCTGGTGTTGTGATCGTGGTATTCACTGACCTTTGGGAAGTATTTTGACATGTACATGGGTACCTTGGTCGTGTAGTGTATCTTGTAGACCAGGCCCATTGCAAGTTGTTGTACTCTGTCGTCTACTCTAAGCCATCCTAGGTTGTCAAAGTGGGCAGGGGTGAGGTGGGTTCTAGGAGTAAGGTCAAGCAGTAGTCTGACCAGTTTGTTTTGAGATGTTTGTAATTTTGTTTTTAGCGCCTTTGAGGTGCTTTGGTACCATGAGGTGCAAGCATAGTCGTAGTACCCCTGAATGAGTGCTCCTGCCAGAGTCTTCAGGGTGTTCTTGTTTACCAGAGAGGAGATCCGGTACAAGAATCGAGTTCGTTGGTTGACTTTTTTTATTACATTGGATGCCATTTTGTCACAGGAGAGATTAGCCTCTAGGATGGAACCCAGGTAGGTAATTTCATCTTTCCTTGTGACAATATTGTCACCCACTGTAACTGAGAAGCCGTCGGTCTTGCTGAGTTTGTTATTTGAACCGAAGAGAATGGACTCTGTTTTGCCCATGTGTAATGATAGTTTGTTATCAGCGAGCCATATGCAGATTCTGCCTAGTTCCGAGCTGAGGGTTTTTTCAACCTGTAACTTGTTCTTGTCAGAGACCAGCAGGGCTGAGTCGTCCGCAAACAGGAACAAGTTGCAGTCACAAGCTGACGACATGTCATTTGCATAAATTAGGAACAGTAGCGGTCCTAGTATGCTTCCTTGTGGAACACCACAGCTCACTGTGAGGGGGGGATAGGGTACCGTTTACCTCCACCATCTGTTCCCTCCCCTCAAGGTAGGATTGCATCCAGCTCACTGATAGACTATCAAAACCAATTGCTTTTAGCTTGTCAATCAGAATGGAGTGATTGACCGTGTCAAAGGCCTTTTGTAGGTCCAGCATGACCATGCCGCAGTATTTGCCTGCGTCCACCTCTTGTTTGATGTGGTCATTCAAATAGAGAAGGCATGTGTCAGTGGAGTGGGATGTTCTGAAGCCAGATTGGAATTCGTAGATTAGATTTTTTTCCACTAGGTACTTTTCGACCTGTTCGTAGACTATTTTTTCCATGACTTTCGAGATGGAGGTGAGAATAGAAACAGGGCGGTAGTTGCCTGGGTCTAATTTGCTGCCCTTTTTGTGCAGAGGGGTCACCCTCGCAATTTTGAAGTCCTTGGGGACGTGTCCCTGTTTTATGGAGAGGTTTATTATGTGTGTGATGATTGGTGTGATGGCGGCTGCTGAGTCTCTGAGGAATTTGGAGGGGATGTTGTCATGGCCAGTGGCCTTGTTAGGTTGGAGGGCGCTCAGTTTATTGAGTACCTCATCTGTTGTTACCATTTCCAGCTTGAAGTCGTCCTTGCGGACCCCTAGGTTTTTGTAGTAAGCTACTATGTGTTCTACCCCATAAAGCCCTGAGTGGGAGGGTAGTTTGTTTACCAGTGTTGTGGCTATGTTTGTGAAGAAAATGTTTAAGTAATTGGCTACATCCAGCTTGTCTGTGATGAGCGTGTTGTCCGTTTTTATGTTTATGTTTGAGAATCTGGTTTTAAGTTTTTTACTGCATCCTAGTTGATTATTGAGTAATTTCCAAAGTTCACGTGGTTTGTTTTTGTTTTCCTCAGTTTTGTCATTGATGAAATTCTTTTTTGCAGTTTTGATCATGGAGTTTACGTCGTTTCTTAGTCTGTTTCTTTCTAGTTTGAGTTCAGTCACGTGGGCTTGGAGTTCACTGCTCGTGCTTTTAGTAAGCTTTGACTGACTTTTACGAAACTCAGAGCATTTTTTGTCTCTGGTTTTCATAGCGGCCAGTATTTCGGAGTGCATCCACGGCTCAGCGCGATTTTTTACCCTGGTGGTTCTTAGGGGGGCCATGTCGTTTAGTATTGCTGAGAATTTGGTTTTGAAACCAAGCCATGTTTCGTCAACCAGTGTACCATTGAGTTCATCTGACCAGTCCAGACTCTCCAGTTCAAGGTTGAAGGCTTCGCTAGAGTAGGTTTTGAGGTCTCTAGATGTGACTGTTTTGTGGCAGCCAGCCTTTTGTTTTAGTTTTTTTCGGGTACAGAATATCATATAATGATCACTTAACCCACATGCTATAACCCCTTTATTTGAGATCTTGGACTTGTCGGAGGTCAGAATGAGGTCAATGGTAGTCTGAGTTGATTCACATACACGTGTGGGTTGGGTGATTAGCTGGCTGAGGCCATGCAGATCACAAAACCTACTGAAGGCCTTGAAGACGGGTGCATCTTTTCGTTGCATATCCGTGTTCCAGTCTCCAATAAGAATTTTGTCTACATCCTCAACTCCAGCTAAACACCCATCCAGTGTATCATAAAAGCCACTATGATCTGGCGGCCTGTAGACTGTGCCAACCAGTAGGGATTTCGCCCTTTCGAATAGGATTTCCACCCATACAGTTTCAATTGATTTATGATTCAGGTCATTTCTGTTGATGAATTTGGTGTCCTTGTGTATGTACATACAGACACCACCTCCATGTTTGTTCCTATCATTCCTGATTATTGAGTAGTTCTCAATCTCTATCTCTGGATCTTTTACAGAATCGTCGAGCTTAGTTTCTGAGAAGCACAGTATGTTTGCCTTACCATTTATGAATATTTGTTTGATTTCATCCAATTTGTTTTTTAAGCTGTTAATGTTAATGTGAAAAATGTTCAGTCCATTGGCGTTGGTTATTTCATTGATGTTGGCAGGTTCGAAGTATTGTTCGTTTGTGATCTGTTCCTCTGTGTTGTTGTGGGTGGGAAGGGGGGAGGGGGGGGTCGGGTCCCGCGCCGTGCTGGAACAACAAAGAAGGGGGGAGGGGGGGGTCGGGTCCCGCGCCGTGCTGGAACAACAAAGGAGGGGGGAGGGGGGGGGAGGGTCCCGCGCCGTGCTGGAACAACAAAGGACTCGTTCCTGGTTGTTTTCGTTGTTAGCTCTGCTAGCTAGCCGGCTATCGGGCGTCGAGATGTTTACATCCCGCGTCGAGATGGTCGTCATGGTTTCGACCCTCGGTTCACCTCCTCTCGTCCCTGCCTCACGTGTGCTCGTCTGCTGTGGCGTCATTGGGGGAGCTTCGCCGCCCGCGCTGTGGATGTAGCCACAGGTTGCGTTGTTGATGCTGTTGGTCGCGATGGGAACCTCCATCGCTTCTTGCTGTAGTCTCTGGTTCCGTGTCATTACGGGACCAGGGTTCTGATGTATGTCACCCGACATGAGCAGATATAATAAAAACATTGATCTCTTATTACACTTGCCTGCCGGGGGTAATTTCTTTCGTTCCGGATTTGCAGTAAGTACTGCGTGGATCGCCGTGGCTCCGAAGGCTGGATGTTTCCTCTCCGTGCCCGTTAACAAGTAGAAGTCGCAATGGGACTGCTGATTTACGTTTTCGCTACCCTCCACTTCTGTCTGGAGTTGCTGCTTGAGTTGTGAATTCAGGTACAAATCCATAATCCACAGGAGGGAAAGTAGAAAATGCGCAAAGTACTTTTTTGTTGTTGCTCTGTTGCGTTGGTTACGGGAGCTACGTAAAATGCGACCGTCCATGTTGAAGCCGGATGTATCATGAGCAGTCCTTACCTCTTAACAACCAGAGAGAAACTGGCGCGAGAGGGACGCACGCTCAGAAATGAGAGACGTGAGGGGAAATACGTCACTTCGGCAGGAAGTGACAATGTTTAAAAACAAAAGACTTTTGATAATAAAATAATAATAATAAACAAAACAATGAAAAAAGGGTGTTTTGGCGAAATTCACAAGAGGGACATATTAACCTGTTACATTCACCCCCCCCCCCCGAATTTCCCCAAAATCACCTAGCACCAAAGCTGCACTTCAACACTAAGGACGCGCATAAGACACCGCTCAATTCTACCCCTCTGGATCAGTCAACACACTGTTAGCAGGCAAGAGAGAAACAAAGAGAAAAAAAATAATTATATCACAATAATGGATTGACCAAACAGATCAACAACTTCCACTGTACTCTAGAACAGAGACAGAAAAATGGACATTCACTGGACATCCTCTCCCTTTCAGAAAGAACACAATGTCCTCTTTTTTCCAGAAAGAACACAATGTCCTTTCAACTGTGACACAGTCACTTCGACACAACCCTCCCAGGGGAACTTTTTTTCTTTCTTTTTTTGTTCCAATTGTCCTTGTCCATGTCAGCCCAATCAGTGAACTGTACTCTAAACTGTTCATCAGCCCACTGGCTTACCTGGGCGCGGTACATGGAACCACCTGAAATTTTTCTCCTTTCTTTGATTTATTCAAAATGCCCCACACGGCCAAGAGTGACCAACTTGGAACAGAGGCAATCTTCTGCTTCCCACGGCGATCGAGACGACATCGATGACAGACGAATCCGAAGGTCGACGGCACCAATGTAACCGGTGGTTTAGCTTGCGTTGTGTTCTGGTGTACTGTCAATAATCAAGCAGGACTGGATCTCAGGTTGTTTATTCACCCTGTGAAAACCCAAATAACACAGGAATTAAAGTCTTGTCTTATCCTTTTTGGCCACAAGATGGCGCCTTGGTTCTTAGATTCTCTTAACAACCAGAGAGAAACTCCATTTTAATTCACATTAAAATGGCACATGGAGTAAATACAATTCATTACCAAAAATAATACAATATGGGTCACTCATCCATCTGTTAAAACAGATACAAAATAATACAATATGGGTCACTCATCCATCTGTTAAAACAGATACAAAATAATACAATATGCCAATAATAAGATTGACTCATTACCTATTAAACAAATACATTAAAATAATAAACAAAACCATTAGTAAGATGGACCCATTACCTGTTAACCAGATACATTAAAATAATAAACAAAACCACTGATAAGATTCAATCTTTACCTGTGAAAACCCAAATAACACAGGAATTAAAGTCTTGTCTTATCCTTTTTGGCCACAAGATGGCGCCTTGGTTCTTAGATTTTAATGGGAAGACATGCAACAGGTCAGGGTTGAAGCCTACTCAATGTGTTACACAGAAAAGATCGTCACTTCTAAATAACTCGACAGAAAGTGCACAAAAGTTACTCTTCACCATAGGTAGTTAATGTATATAATCTGGTTCATTGCCCAGCAACTTATCCATACATTTACACCACAATAATGCTCTTTTAACCCAAAGATATGTCTAGAACCACAGAGCAGTCCTTACCTCTTAACAACCAGAGAGAAACTGGCGAGTAGGGTCGAGCTGCAGCCTCGGAGCCTCGGTCCAGATTGGTACTTCCGCCCTGCCACAGGACTATTAGTCCTGTGACAGGGCTATGCGCTGATTGGCGGAAAGTACGGAAGTATCTCGAAGTACGTACGTATCTCGAATTACGTCTGACGTTTCTCTACGTTTAGCGAACATTAAACGTTGTATTCATAAAATAATATAAAATCAGCAGCATGGGGAGGGCCGGGGGGAGGGGAGGTACAGGTAGTAGAAGACATAGAGGTACAGGTCACATAATGCAGTGTAGAAACAGGCGTCGGCCAATCAGAGAGCGTCTTGCCAGAAATGCGGCTAGGTTTAGAAATAACGCGACTAGGGGCCTCCACTACACACCAGTAAAAAAAATAAAAGATACGAAAAAAATATATATATAATCAGATCGTCATCCAGCGTTTACTTTCACAGCATCTATAGTGACTACTAGTGTAATGTATTGGATATTACATATAGCCTATAGCTAGAGTGTCAGCACCATCTACTGGCCACTATTGTCATGCCCTGTATTGCGTCCAGACTAGAACCATTAAACCAGCTATAAGCACGTATCTGTCTCCGGTGTGATTCTTATAGAGCATAAGAACCCTAATATGTTACAACTAGTATCATCTCATCATCTCTTCTCTATCTATTTTTATTAAATTTTTTGTTGTATTGCAAATAAAAATATGATTGATTGTTTGATAATGAGGGGTGACTGGGTGAGAGACGTTGAGTCTACGTGACACTGACGTCCAGGTCCAGGGGTCACTGTCAGGTCAGGTCAGGTGACCACTGACCGCGAGAATTGCACTTGCAAGTTGATCAAGTAGTCTATATAGGCATATAGTCATGGCTAGTCCTTAAGGTCCCCAGAGTTTGCTCGGAACATGGTAGATCTGCATTTCGTTATGATGCCCCTAGCCTATGAACTCCAACAAGTCGTTAGCGTCTTTGAGCACCTGGAAAAGCGCTATATAAAATAGATGTATTATTATTATTATTATTATTATTATTATTATTATTATTATTATTATTATTATTATTATTATTATTAGGGATGCTCGATATTGGCTTTTTTACCGATACCGATATACCGATATTGTCCAACTCTTAATTTCCGATACCGATATCAACCGATATCACATTTTAATGCCGATATCGGCCGATAATATCGGTAGGCCGATAATATTGGACATAATTTCTATAGAAATGTAAAAAAAAAATTATATATATTTGAAAACCGATACCGATATTTTCCGATATCACATTGTAATGCCGATATCGGCCGATAATATCGGTAGGCCGATAATATCGGACATCCCTAATTATTATTATTATTAACACTTTGAATGCCATCCACAAGTTTTCTCGTGTTTACCCCCCGCGGGTTGAATGCCCACTCACGAGAATATTCGTTTTATTCGTTTTTTTTTATATTAGCGATCTGAAATCATATTGCATCAAGCGAGTCTATCGTTGGAGATCCAGGCACCCCCGGCGCTCAGATGTGAAAAAAGCGCCCCCTATCGTCTCCCAGATGGTAATTCACCCTTTTGGATTGAACTCAATGAAAATGATCACGGTGGATCACTAAAAGGAGTGATTTTTTCGAATGGCGATCAGGAATTGGAATAATCCATTTGGATACCATCTGATCTCAGGTAAGGAATCTATGTTACCAGTCTAAGGATAATCAGATCCGTTTTACGGATATATAAGCGTTTATGTGATTATGTGATATCGCTGTTAGACTGTGCGCGCCGTCAGGAAATAGGAGCAGCGATTATCAGCGCACGGCACGAGCGTGCATGCACACATATACTATCGATCATCTAGCGTATTTGAAAACGATTCATAAATAGGCCGACAAATGACAACATTCTAGAATATTCCAGGAAAAGGCCATTATCAGGGAATCTCTTCTTTTTTCAGTGAAACCGAGTGCTTTTCAGAATGGTAGAACACGGAAATGAAGCGATAAAAAAACAATCTGCTTTGACAATGTTGACTGGAAAACGAGTCTTTGATAAGCGACTGGCAGATTAGACACATAGCCATAATTTAAAACATAGATTAGGCGATATTAACGTTAACATTGAAGTGGCCCTGGGCATTCAAGGGACTAATAATGAATTAACCTTGGGCAGTCAAAGTGTTAAAGCTTGAGATCCTCAGCTTTCATTGATTTGTTATCCTTACTTTTGTCTCGCCTTGTTGTCTTATTGTTATGATTTTATATGCCGTGTGATTTCATATGCCTTTATTTTTCTTCTTATTTCTGTATGTACACTCGACATGACTGTAAATGAGGGAAACTTGTTGCCTTTCGAGTTTGAATAAAGGTTTGAAATTAAGTGAAATGCACGCAATTAATTTGAAAAAAGAGCAACATTCACAGGCGTCGTACAGGCGTGGCTCTCCGTGTTCACGTGCAGGAATAAAGTTTTCACACTGCAGCTAAAGAGCACATATTGAAAGTCGTCATCGTTTGCCTCCTTGACGAATATGTTGATAGCGCTCAAATATTGCTGAAGTCAGTCCAAGTCAAAGGCACCTCTAGTCTAGAAGAAGCGTGACAGGAAAACAACGGGCGGGAAGCGACTTCCCAAAATGAGATGGAAAATCAGAACCATCGTCTTGATGAATGATGTCTACAGTGAATTTTTCTTTTCTTTTCTTCCTCCTGATACGTCTTTCTTTGTTTTAGTTTTTCTACAGAGATCTGGAAAATGGCATCACGTTGTTATCGATCATCCGGTCGTTGGGATGACGTCATTCTAAACTAATAGTCCTTCTTTGAAATTCTCTCTCCTTCCACTGAGTGGGTTTCTATGCTCGATGAGATGCCCCCCCCCCCAGAGAGGGGAGGTAAAGGGAGAAGCCAGAATCCGGATCTAATGAATAAGAAAAGCCCCTTTGGTTAAAAAGGGGACTGGTTTGTCTCCTCATGAGTCTCTGTTTTATTCAGCCTTAGAAAGACGAGGAGGCCTGATTGATAAATCCCCTCGCCTGCCCCTTGGCGCCTGTGACCCCGGAGTCATCAAGAACAAAGGCCAGCACCTTAAGTTTCTAAATCTCCGTTTGAAAAATAGAGGGAGCGAATTTGTGTCCATTATGGGAGCGCCGACGCGCTTTTATTCAGGGGGGGGGGGGGGGGGGGGGGGGGGGGGGTGATCAAGTAGGCTAAGACTCGAGTAGTACTGTATGATCATATGAGACTCAAAAAACATGGATAAAAAAGTTAAACGGTGGGAAAGCGGAGCTGCTAAGTTAAAATCTAAACAGGAAAGGGACAGAAAGAGCGCGTTACTTTGGCAAAGCATACCGACTATCTCTACTTTTTTCACCCCGTCAGGTAAGGACCTGGAGGAGGATATCCCCCTGGCTAGCACTAGTAGTAGCAGCAACCTTAAAGAGGCTGAGCCAGGCGCCGCGGGCAGAGAGGACGAGAATGCTAACGTTATTATTATTGATGCTAGCGACAGAGAAGAGGCAGCGGCAGCCTCTAGTTCAGCCGGCCCACCACCACCAGTGGCTGCCACCTGTTGGTATACACCCGCCGCATCTCCACAGCCCAGCCCCAACACCAACACCAATGACTCTGACTCTGAGGCAGACCGCGATGATGACAGCCCGCCACCGGCGGTGCTTGAACATGAAAACCAGGAGGATTGGTTGGACAATGTTACGGATCCAGCTTTTTTTTGTTTTAGGTGACACTGTGCGTGTATGTGTGTGTGTGTGTGGGGGGGGGGGGGGCCTCCACAAGAATCTGGCCCAGGGGCCTCTGAATTCTTAATCTGGCCTTGCTTCCTCCCCCCTACGTGTTCTTGTCAAAATGCCATAAATCAAGCAGAGAGAGCCTGCCAGCCTTTATCAAGGTCTAGTATGGTCCTTGGCCAAAACGAACTTCCACTGAAGTCTGTTGGTGTTGGGTCCATGGATGTATGTATAATCAAAGTCCTCTCTCAAGAGACTGGAGTCTCTGGTATAATAATAATAATAATAATAACAACACTCAATAATAATAACTTTGGGATAAAAGCAAGAAGCTATATGGTCGGAACTATCGAACTAGAGTTTGTTTGACACGGACCCTCGGAAGGAGTGCACGGTGCAGCTGCTAAACCGGTCTGTTGTGATAAAGTGCAGAGCGTCGGGTTCCTGCTGCGTGTTTGTTTACCTGCGTGTTCACCTTCAGCTCGGATGTTTACGGGACATTTACTGAGCTATGGACTCGAGTCGATTTGATTTATATAATTTAAACTGTCAAAAGATGGAGCCGTTTTGAATAGCTGGTTGTCAAAGTAGAGAGAAAACCTATTATACTTGACTTGGCTACTTCCTGGTAACTAACAGACCCGACAGCTATAATCCCAGTCAGTCACTGACAAGAAGATGATGAACACTCATCAAGTAGTGTTTTGCAAGTTCAAGACACTGAAGTTATGGACATCAGCAAGACATACCTGGATAACGCGATTACAGGATGGTAAGAGAGAGAGAGAGGCTAATCGAGCTCCGCCTGTATGCTGCATACATTTTATTGTCAGTGTTTGTATGTATTGAACTGAATGAAAGGATATGGACTTGCTTGAGGAATTGTTTTGCAATAAAAAAATGCTTTAGTTTACACACAGACATGCTACTATGATCGTTTGACACAGTATTGAAATGATGAAATGATGAATTGAAAATGGGGGACCCTTATGTAAACAAGACGAAAGTCTTTCTCTGGTCTGCATCCCCTTAACAATTGTGTGTATTGAGCCGTACTGTATATTGTACCCATTCTGCAATCTGGTAATACAATTTTCAATAAATTCAATCAAACGGTAGCCTTTAGCCTAACACTGGCAGTTGCAGACATATTTACTTGATTGTTTTGAGGTCAAGACCCGCACTGCTTCTGTTTCATCCTCATTGCAAACTCCACAGGGGTGCGTGGGCTGGCGTCTTGTTCTACCTCCAACCCAAAGGTGTGTATTGTGGGAGGAGGTCCAGCAGGTTTCTACACAGCCCAGCACCTGCTCAGGGTAGGTTTGTACAGCTCAGAACATAACTACAATTAGCCCTGGAGGGTTGATCTATCTATGATACAGGCCTACACCAAAGATATTGTCATCACACACTGTACCACACAACAAGTATGTTGTAATATGTCAAATAATAACACATTATGTACACTGAGCAACTTCAAAGTTCAGACACAGAACGTTTAAAATGTCAATATGATTGAGCATCCAGCAGTGCACTGTGTAGTAGCTGAACTTGCATCAATCAATGAATGCACTGTGACTACCCCCTATGGACAGGGAACATCTTAAACTTTGTGACTTACTCGGAGAGCTAGCATACGAGTCTTCAGTCTGGCTTCATGCACAGATACAGAGAGCTAGCATAAGAGTGGCTTCATGCACACTTTCTTAGACTCTTTTTGTATCGCAAACGGTACTGTATTTGTAGATCTGGTATGTCATAAATGTCTAGATGTAGCAGTACTGTCTATCTGTATGTCATGTATGACATGTCATATATATGTTATGATGAATTGAAAATGGAGGACCCTGATGTAAACAAGACGAAAGTCTTTCTCTGGTCTGCATCCCCTTAACAATTGTGTGTATTGAACTGTACTGTATTGTACCCATTCTGCAATCTGTTCATAAAGTTTTCAATCAATCAAGCACAGATACAGAGAGCTAGCATAGGCAGTCTGGTTTCATGCACCAATGATGCAGAGAGCTAGCATTGATCAGCATAGCTCTTGATTAGCACCAGATGGCTGAAAATCTGATTTATGGCACTGCTGATGGCAATCATTTTGGATAAATTTTTCTCGTCGGCCTACATGAATATCTACATGAAATATCATTGTTTTTATGTCCTTAGTAGCCTATATTATAAAGGGTACATATTATGGAAAATGGGCTTTGCCTAGTCTTTATGGATTTTGTCAGTCTGAAATGTTATTTAGGTGCTGGGGGAAAAGGGCATAAGTACTCCTTGCCTCCTTGCTTATCCCTAGATGACAATCACAATGGGATTTGCTTTGATTAATTAATTTGCTGTGCTTTTTTTTGAGCCATGAACACTGCTTACCTAGTGTACTGCCCACTTTAAATGTTCCTTTACTCGTGAGGGTGTGGGGTAGCCAGGCGGGGAAGGAAATAATTAATTTCAAATTTGGTGTGTTGCTAGCCTATACCCACCCAAAACAGTGTGTTCAGTACAAGGGAAGAAAAATGCTTGAAAATAAATGATTAAAATTATACGTTCCACAGGGAAGTCATTGTCAAAACATTGTTGTTGAGAAAATAAGATACCTTCTGTCATCAACAGATGAACGACACATTTCAGATAGACATGTCAGCTTCCTGTAAGCCAGGAAATGACTCATACTGTAGGCCTCTTACCATAGACCTATGAAGAGCTAAGAGAGTGATAAACATTTCCAAACAACTAGGCAAGACTAGTGAAGCCAGACCTGACCCGACCACTCGCGGGGCGGTGGTCTGGGGCTCGCGGGGTGGTGGTCTGGGGCTCGCGGGGCGGTGGTCTGGGGCTCGCAGGACGGTCCACACACCGCTATCGGTGTTCTTCTTCCCCGCCAATGAAGTATTCACCCAAAGACTCAATACCGTGGCAACAACTACTGCACTAACGTTAATATAGAGAGATGAAAACAATAAACATTTATGTTGTGTTGATGGAATCACGTTAATATAGAGAGATGAAAACAATACGTTATTTCGATTGATATGAATTGGATAGGCTGTTAGAGGTTAGAGCAGAACTAGCGAGCAGGCTGCAGGCTGTGTAGAGGCAGAACTAGCGTAACGCACTGTTTGGGAGTCAGTGGCCAATCAGATCGCAGAACGCGAACGCGGAACTGCAAGTTTGTTGGTAAAAGACTAACACGCGACCTGACCACCACACTCAAGCCTAGTCGTGTTTTTTATTTTTTTTATGATCTGGAAAAAGTCAATGTTTTTATCTAGCTCTATATTGAGTCTTTATGCTTTATGACCATGTTGGGGTTGTGAAAAGGGCCTCTGGTTTTAGCTTCCAAAAAGATCATATGGAAAAATGTCAAAGGGTATCATGTGTGGTTTCTATTGGTCAAAAACAACAACAAAACAGAATAGTATAGAATAGAATAGAAGTACTTTATTGATCCCGAGGGAAATTCAGTACTATCGCTCACAATAAACATTTAGATAAAAGATAAAGACACAAATCTAAAATAAGAATAAAAACATAGTACCGTGGGTTAACGGTATTCCATACAGAGTTAAATAAGTGACCAACGGTGTTCAGTATAGTGCAAAAAAACTGGATTTTACACCGTGAAACTACATATAAATTGTTTACAATCAATAAAAAAAAAAAATTTACTCATGAACTGTTGATTTATGTAAATGTTTTTGGATGACGAGCAAACAATATTTCATATCTCTCATCCTCAAGTCAGACAGCGGAGCAAACTGGCCAGCATATCACATTGACTTGATATTTAAAAAAAAAATCTCCCATTGCAAAGCATTATTGAGCAAAGACATTAACAAATTATGACCACTTAATAATCGTTTCTCACAGGTTAAAACACTGTGACTCGCTGTGTGAATTCTGTGAACAATGATCCGCTTGTGTTCCAACATGGGCGCAGTTTGTCATCATTACGCAGACTTTGTGTGTTAACTGTTGAGCCTCTCTCTTCTCACTGTTTCACACCCAGGCCCGTCCAGACGCAGACGTGGACATTTATGAGCGCCTCCCCGTCCCCTTCGGCCTGGTCAGGTTCGGTGTGGCCCCCGATCACCCAGAAGTCAAGGTCAGAGTCCTATTAATCCACAGTAATGATGGTGATGATGATAGTATACATGGTCCATATTATAATGTAGTAGCACACTGTACCAGGGCCCTATTCCCCATACTTGGTTCAACTAAGTCGATCAAAAGTCCCATTATCCAGATTCAATTAACCCGATGTTTGAATCCGGGCTTTCCCTGTTCCTCGAACGCTGATTCAGTCTCGTTAATTCGAACCAGACTTGATACTCAGGATAAGTGCGCGCGGCCGCCTCACCTGAAAAGACAGCAGGTGTCGATCGCAGAAATCCTGATTTTCTAACGGCATTGATTGATTGATTTGAAACTTTATTAACATATTGCAGAATGGGTACAATACAGTACGGCTCAATAGCCTCGCAATTAAATGCATAATCTATAGGCTAATTTTAAGTCCCTCATTACCCCAATCAATCGGATTATATTTCTTTAAATGTGCCTGCTGGCAGTAGGTAATGGAATGAATAATCGAAGGAGATCTTGCTAGTGAAAATAATTAGTTAAACTCGTTCAGAATAAGTAGATACAAACAAGCCCAAAGAGTATCTAATTGATACGAATTAATAGATACTTATGAGGATATCTGTACTGTATGTGCTTGGTTTAGGTATCATGTACTTTATATATAAATACATGGTTCCCAAAGTTTTCAAGGCTCGACCCCCGAAATAAGAGAGGCTTGGGGGGAGCTACAGGTTCACTATTAATCAGGTTTAAATCTGTTTCGGACATCATCCATACATGCATTGAATTGATTAACCTTTGGGTTTATACCAGTGACACCACTTCATGTTAATCACCTTCTTGTTCATCATCAGATAACACTAACAGTGCTTGAACAGATAAATGCATTTTCTCAAATGCATTCATCAAAACGTCAAAGGCTTGCAATTGCTCATACATTTTCTCAAGTCACGTCCACGTCATCAAATCAAACAGCGCATCTCCTCAAACATTTGAATCCCAGTTACAATATCACAATAACGTGTGAGTGATGGTGACAATTCAACAATCCACATATTCAGATTCGTCGTAATTCATATTCCACGCATAAGACTCAATTTATGCTTGAATGAAACAAAATCCAGGCGCTCCGTTAAACATCCACAGCGGAGAATATGAAAGGAATCAGAGCCAAACGAGCGATAGGTTTCATTCATTAAAAACATCCCTGCGGGATTCACATTTGCAATGCTCCGACGTTATTAAAATAACCACATAATGTGTATATCGCACCTCGCGAGCGCCGTATATATAACGTGCATTATTTAGGACAAAGTAAATTTAGTATCAGTATTTTAGGTCTATTATTTTACATTTCAAAAGCCCCCTCTAGAAAAACGAAGCACAAAAACATAATTCAGAATGGTATAATGGGATCTAGACTGTGAGAATTATTTCAGGAAGCGAGCTGGCATTTCTTTGCGAGGGTGTGGCCATGGTTTATCCAGCTAACTGAACTAAACTCTGCCCTCGACCAGGTTCAAACTTTTTGATCTGTTGTCATAGTGATAGACAATCGAGCGTCGGGGAACGGAAAGGTCTGGCTTAAGTCAAGCTATGCTGAAAATGATCCGGCTAACTCAGTTAGCCAGGTACGAGGAACAGGGCCCTGAGTCTGTGCAGTGTTTATTATTAAGAGTCAGATAGTCCTAACAGTGTTTATTATTAAGAGTCAGATAGTCCTCCTAACAGTGTTCATTATTAAGAGTCAGATAGTCCTCCTAACAGTGTTTATTATTAAGAGTCAGATAGTCCTAACACTAGTGTTTATTATTAAGAGTCAGATAGTCCTAACAGTGTTTATTATTAAGAGTCAGATAGGCCTAACAGTGTTTATTATTAAGAGTCAGATAGTCCTAACAGTGTTTATTATTAAGAGTCAGATAGTCCTCCTAACAGTGTTTATTATTAAGAGTCAGATAGTCCTAACAGTGTTTATTATTAAGAGTCAGATAGTCCTAACAGTGTTTATTATTAAGAGTCAGATAGTCCTAACAGTGTTTATTATTAAGAGTCAGACAGTCCTAACAGTGTTTATTATTAAGAGTCAGATAGTCCTAACAGTGTTTATTATTAAGAGTCAGATAGTCCTAACAGTGTTTATTATTAAGAGTCAGATAGTCCTAACAGTGTTTATTATTAAGAGTCAGACAGTCCTAACAGTGTTTATTATTAAGAGTCAGATAGTCCTAACAGTGTTTATTATTAAGAGTCAGACAGTCCTAACAGTGTTTATTATTAAGAGTCAGACAGTCCTAACAGTGTTTATTATTAAGAGTCAGACAGTCCTAACAGTGTTTATTATTAAGAGTCAGATAATCCTAACAGTGTTTATTATTAAGAGTCAGACAGTCCTAACAGTGTTTATTATTAACTCTTTAAATGCCATGCCTGGTTTTCCATTTTACCGCTTGAATGCCACCATCCGCGCCAATGTTAACGTTAATATCGCCTAATCTATGTTTTAAATTATGGCTATGTGTCTAATCTGCCCATCGCATTATCAAAGACTATGTTCCAGACAGTGCTGTGAAGGCAGATTGTTTTTTTATCGCGTCGTTGCCGTTTCAGAGCAGTTAGAAAAGCCCCCGTTTTGATATAAAAAACAACTCATTCTGGAGCATTCTATGAAAATCGTCTTTTAGTGGAATATTCCACAACGTTGATATTCGTCTGCCTTTTTATGAATCGTTTTCAAATAAACGCTAGATGATCAATATTATACGTGCACGCACGCACATTACGGCCGCGCGCGGACAATCGCCTTGTTGATTTCCTCTCGGACTTTTACAGTGAAAACGAAAGAAGAGATTTCACAAAACAGCTTATAACTTCATCAAAATTACTCTGATTATCCTACCACTGATAACATAGAGTCCTTACCTGACATCAGATGGTATCCAACTGGTATATTCCAATTCCTGATCACCATTCGAAAAAATCGATACGTGTATGGATCCAACGCGACACAGTGGTTCTCCATGATCCGCGGAGATCTGAGGCTCCAGAATGAACTCTAGTAACCCCGGCTGGATCAGTGAACTGGAAAATGTGGAGTACCGGATTTTTTTCCCCATTCATTTTCATTGAGTCCATTCCAAAATCACTTATGTCATCTGGGAGACGACAGGGGGCGCTTTTTTCCACAGTGATCACCGGCGCAGCTCGGCAATACTCGGGTAGGCTCGGGTGATGCAATAATTTTTCAGATCGCAAAAAAAAAAAAAAAAAAAAAATTCCGAGAAATCTCGTGAGTGGCTAGCAACCACCTATAAAAAAACACGAGAAATCTCGTGAGTGGCACTGAAAGAGTTAAGAGTCAGATAGTCCTAACAGTGTTTATTATTAAGAGTCAGACAGTCCTGACAGGCCTTAACGGCGTAAATCGTTATTGCCCGCCATGCGTTGAACGCCAACAACGGCGTATCACGTGTTTGGGATCAATATTTCATTTTTTCGCCATGGCATTCATAATTCATCCAGCCTCCCTCCGGATCACAGCCGGACCCTGTTCTGATATTGCAACGCCTCAATACCGCCGCCTGGTGGATGGTCGGGCGAGTTACACTCGCGCCAAACCGGAAGTGGCGATCGGTGCATCGAGGAAATTCCTCCGCCAGAGATATATTGTGGCGTGGATCAATATACACACTCGAGTGCATTTGGATCGCTTTCGAAACGCAATAATCGATCGGAAATGGATCTAGCAGATCGACGTCAAATAATTGGGATCTTTTTAAAGAACTCTTCTCTATATGCTTTAGTAGGTCAACCTGAGCTGTTTTGTGTGTGTGTCTCTCTCTCTCTCGACATTCTCATGGGTTCTCGTCTTTTCTTCTGATTCTCATTTCCTCCAGAACGTCATCAACACCTTTACACAGACCGCTCGGCACGCTCGCTGCCGTTTCCACGGTAACGTGAACGTGGGGGTGGATGTGCGCGTGGCGGAGCTGCAACAGGCGTACCATGCCGTTGTCCTGGTAACACCCTGTCCAAGCCCTGTGCCTCGTGTTTAGTATCGGTGTACAATCACGTTGAAAATCACTTTCAAGGAGATTTCTATTTTAATGAATTAATTGATTGATTGATTTTTAATGTGTGTGTGTGTGGGGGGGGGAGATATTATGACCAGGCACAGACTTTGGGGTTTTGTGGAGTTTTATTTTTTATGATTTTTTTTAATGCATGATATGAAAGTACAGGTTCCTACCTTCAAAATAAGCCATCATTGTCAGTTTAACAATTTATTTAACTCGTACTGTAAAAACATACTACAGATATTATGGTCTGGTGGTGCTTGTGTAGAATGCCTTTCCCCCCTTTTTCACATAGCCACGCCCCAAACCATAGAATAGTAAACAAAAAACTCACACAAACAAAAAGCTCTCACACACTCCATTTCCTTTCCAAGACTGCCGGTGAGCTCGGTGTTAAAAAGCTCTTTCTTGATCCTCCAATCATGTCCGAGGAGCAACGGTTGCGATTGGAGGATCAACAAAAGGGGGTGGGGTTTGAGATGGGTCAATTGAATGTACATTTTCTTTTAGCATCCGTATCGAAATTGCGCCCCTAATGCATACTGTATGTATTGTTCTTTTCAGAGCTATGGAGCAGAGGGGAACCGCAGCATGGGGGTACCAGGGGAGGATCTGATTGGTGTGTACTCCGCCAAAGACTTTGTGGGCTGGTACAACGGAGTACCTGGCAACCGAGAGGTATACCCGACCGGTCACCAAACTGTACCGGTGTTTCCTAAAATGTCACCGGACTGGACGTGAGGTTCATGCGTTGAAGTTCTATTCTCTTATTGCTCTGTCTTGTTCTATTTCTGTGTCTCTCTCTCTTTCTGTCTGTCTCTCTCTCTCTCTCTCTGTCTCTCTTTCCGTGTCTCTCTCTCTGTCTCTCTCTTTCTGTCTGTGTGTCTCTGTCTCTCTTTCTGTCTGTGTCTCTGTCTCTCTTTCTGTCTCTCTCTCTCTCTCTCTCTCTCTCTCTCTCTCTCTCCCCCCCCCCCCCCTCCCCCCCCCAGCTGAAGCCAGACCTGAGCTGTGACACGGCCGTGGTCCTGGGACAGGGCAACGTGGCCTTGGACGTAGCCAGAATACTGCTGTCACCCGTTGACATTCTGAAGGTGAGGAGCGATCTCTGACGGGAACACGGGTCGTGATCGATTGATTGATTGATTGATTTATTGATCTATATCACGATGTTGAGACACGACGATCCACTCCGACCCCCATTTAGATGTTTGACTATTTAGGCAACAATTTGACTAATCGTAAGAATTGCACAAATCGCATCGTGCACAGTATTACAGAAGGTATTGTGCAACACAAACACGTCACTTTGTGAAGGCTGTAGACGTCCAGTCCTGTAGACGTCCAGTCCTGTAGACGTCCAGTCCTGTAGACGTCCAGTCCAGTAGACGTCCAGTCCTGTAGACTTCCAGTCCTGTAGACGTCCAGTCCTGTAGACGTCCAGTCCTGTAGACTTCCTGTAGACGTCCAGTCCTGTAGACTTCCTGTAGACTTCCTGTCCTGTAGACTTCCAGTCTAAGAAGTCCGGTCCAGGTTTTCCTTCTCGGGCAGGACAAGCGTTTATAACTCATGGATTGGGGACACTCGACCACCGCCGGTTCATGTGTTTTGGTGGATTATCTTGGCAACACGACCGACATCAATACTTGGAATGGCGATCAGATAATTGGAATATTCTTTTTGCAGTACATCATAGACAAGGTAAGGGCTATATGCTATCAATCTTGCGTTGATCCGATAATCCCTTCCCCGCGATTGGAGCGTGTGTCTGTAATGTACTGTGTAACGTATTCCGTTGGTGACGGTCGAAGCATAGAACCCCCCCCCCCACCCTTTCATGCATGCATGATGAAACATAATACCAATAATCTAGTGTTGATTTCAGATTGATTGTCGATCCAAGCGGGGAATGGCACGCTTTATAGTGAAATGCAATAAAACGCTGTTTAGCTGCGTTTCCTGGGATTACACACAATTACTCTAAAACTATACTCATATTCACCACGGTATAAAACGGGAATGTATTGATGAAAAAAGTATCTGTTTCTTGCATCTTGACCGAAAGAAACTCAATGACAATCTACTATATTATTAGATCCATAGCTATGATATTTAATATAGTTTTAGCCCTGCAAACACCGGCATGTACCCCCATTCATTACAGCGCTGGCACACACGGCCATACGCCCACAGCGACCTCTGGCGCCCAATGTGTTAATGTGCACTGTCCCTGGGTAAAACATTTATAAACAAAACAAAACGAATCCTGCACCGATGCCTCGTCACGCTTGAGGTCGTGACACATTATTGACGGACTAAAAACGGAATAAATTTTTTCTAAAATCTAGTTTTAATTAACTATTATACACACACACACCTCTTAAAAAAACTCTTGAACACGCACCTGGCCTGCACCTTAACACTTTGATGACCAGCCATGCGGAGCGCCTTACCCCTGCACTGCACCTTAACACTTTGATGACCAGCCATGCGGAGCTCCTTACCCCTGCTGCACCTTAACACTTTGATGACCAGCCGTGCGGAGCGCCTTACCCCTGCTGCACCTTAACACTTTGATGACCAGCCATGCGGAGCGCCTTACCCCTGCACTGCACCTTAACACTTTGATGACCAGCCATGCGGAGCGCCTTACCCTGCTGCACCTTAACACTTTGATGACCAGCCATGCGGTGCACCTTACCCCTGCTGCACCTTAACACTTTGATGACCAGCCGTGCGGAGCGCCTTACCCCTGCTGCACCTTAACACTTTGATGACCAGCCATGCGGAGCGCCTTACCCCTGCACTGCACCTTAACACTTTGATGACCAGCCATGCGGAGCGCCTTACCCCTGCTGCACCTTAACACTCTGATGACCAGCCATGCGGAGCGCCTTACCCCTGCTGCACCTTAACACTTTGATGACCAGCCATGCGGAGCGCCTTACCCCTGCACTGCACCTTAACACTCTGATGACCAGCCATGCGGAGCGCCTTACCCCTGCACTGCACCTTAACACTTTGATGACCAGCCATGCGGAGCGCCTTACCCTGCACCTTAACACTTTGATGACCAGCCATGCGGTGCACCTTACCCCTGCACTGCACCTTAACACTGTGATGACCAGCCATGCGGTGCACCTTACCCCTGCTGCACCTTAACACTTTGATGACCAGCCATGCGGTGCACCTTACCCCTGCACTGCACCTTAACACTGTGATGACCAGCCATGCGGTGCGCCTTACCCCTGCACTGCACCTTAACACTTTGATGACCAGCCATGCGGAGCGCCTTACCCCTGCTGCACCTTAACACTTTGATGACCAGCCATGCGGAGCGCCTTACCCCTGCTGCACCTTAACACTTTGATGACCAGCCATGCGGAGCGCCTTACCCCTGCACCTTAACACTTTGATGACCAGCCATGCGGAGCGCCTTACCCCTGCACTGCACCTTAACACTTTGATGACCAGCCATGCGGAGCGCCTTACCCCTGCTGCACCTTAACACTTTGATGACCAGCCATGCGGTGTGCCTTACCCCTGCACTGCACCTTAACACTTTGATGACCAGCCATGCGGAGCGCCTTACCCCTGCACTGCACCTTAACACTTTGATGACCAGCCATGCGGAGCGCCTTACCCCTGCACTGCACCTTAACACTTTGATGACCAGCCATGCGGAGCGCCTTACCCCTGCTGCACCTTAACACTTTGATGACCAGCCATGCGGAGCGCCTTACCCCTGCTGCACCTTAACACTTTGATGACCAGCCATGCGGAGCGCCTTACCCCTGCTGCACCTTAACACTTTGATGACCAGCCATGCGGAGCGCCTTACCCCTGCTGCACCTTAACACTTTGATGACCAGCCATGCGGTGCGCCTTACCCCTGCTGCACCTTAACACTTTGATGACCAGCCATGCGGTGCGCCTTACCCCTGCTGCACCTTAACACTTTGATGACCAGCCATGCGGAGCGCCTTACCCCTGCACTGCACCTTAACACTTTGATTACCAGCCATGCGGTGCACCTTACCCCTGCTGCACCTTAACACTTTGATGACCAGCCATGCGGAGCGCCTTACCCCTGCACTGCACCTTAACACTTTGATTACCAGCCATGCGGTGCACCTTACCCCTGCTGCACCTTAACACTTTGATGACCAGCCATGCGGAGCGCCTTACCCCTGCACTGCACCTTAACACTTTGATGACCAGCCATGCGGTGCGCCTTACCCCTGCACTGCACCTTAACACTTTGATGACCAGCCATGCGGAGCGCCTTACCCCTGCACTGCACCTTAACACTTTGATGACCAGCCATGCGGAGCGCCTTACCCCTGCACTGCACCTTAACACTTTGATGACCAGCCATGCGGAGCGCCTTACCCCTGCTGCACCTTAACACTTTGATGACCAGCCATGCGGAGCGCCTTACCCCTGCACTGCACCTTAACACTTTGATGACCAGCCATGCGGAGCGCCTTACCCCTGCACTGCACCTTAACACTTTGATGACCAGCCATGCGGTGCACCTTACCCCTGCACTGCACCTTAACACTTTGATGACCAGCCATGCGGAGCGCCTTACCCCTGCTGCACCTTAACACTTTGATGACCAGCCATGCGGAGCGCCTTACCCCTGCTGCACCTTAACACTTTGATGACCAGCCATGCGGAGCGCCTTACCCCTGCTGCACCTTAACACTTTGATGACCAGCCATGCGGAGCGCCTTACCCCTGCACTGCACCTTAACACTTTGATGACCAGCCATGCGGAGCGCCTTACCCCTGCTGCACCTTAACACTTTGATGACCAGCCATGCGGAGCGCCTTACCCCTGCTGCACCTTAACACTTTGATGACCAGCCATGCGGAGCGCCTTACCCCTGCACTGCACCTTAACACTTTGATGACCAGCCATGCGGAGCGCCTTACCCCTGCACTGCACCTTAACACTTTGATGACCAGCCATGCGGAGCGCCTTACCCCTGCACTGCACCTTAACACTTTGATGACCAGCCATGCGGAGCGCCTTACCCTGCACTGCACCTTAACACTTTGATTACCAGCCATGCGGTGCGCCTTACCCCTGCTGCACCTTAACACTTTGATGACCAGCCATGCGGAGCGCCTTACCCCTGCTGCACCTTAACACTTTGATGACCAGCCATGCGGAGCGCCTTACCCCTGCACTGCACCTTAACACTTTGATGACCAGCCATGCGGAGCGCCTTACCCCTGCACTGCACCTTAACACTTTGATGACCAGCCATGCGGTGCTCCTTACCCCTGCACTGCACCTTAACACTTTGATGACCAGCCATGCGGAGCGCCTTACCCCTGCACTGCACCTTAACACTTTGATGACCAGCCATGCGGAGCGCCTTACCCCTGCACTGCACCTTAACACTTTGATGACCAGCCATGCGGAGCGCCTTACCCCTGCACTGCACCTTAACACTTTGATGACCAGCCATGCGGAGCGCCTTACCCCTGCACTGCACCTTAACACTTTGATGACCAGCCATGCGGAGCGCCTTACCCTGCACTGCACCTTAACACTTTGATGACCAGCCATGCGGTGCACCTTACCCCTGCTGCACCTTAACACTTTGATGACCAGCCATGCGGAGCGCCTTACCCCTGCACTGCACCTTAACACTTTGATGACCAGCCATGCCGAGCGCCTTACCCTGCACCTTAACACTTTGATGACCAGCCATGCGGTGCACCTTACCCCTGCACTGCACCTTAACACTGTGATGACCAGCCATGCGGTGCACCTTACCCCTGCTGCACCTTAACACTTTGATGACCAGCCATGCGGTGCACCTTACCCCTGCACTGCACCTTAACACTGTGATGACCAGCCATGCGGTGCGCCTTACCCCTGCACTGCACCTTAACACTTTGATGACCAGCCATGCGGAGCGCCTTACCCCTGCTGCACCTTAACACTTTGATGACCAGCCATGCGGAGCGCCTTACCCCTGCTGCACCTTAACACTTTGATGACCAGCCATGCGGAGCGCCTTACCCCTGCACTGCACCTTAACACTTTGATGACCAGCCATGCGGAGCGCCTTACCCCTGCACTGCACCTTAACACTTTGATGACCAGCCATGCGGAGCGCCTTACCCCTGCTGCACCTTAACACTTTGATGACCAGCCATGCGGAGCGCCTTACCCCTGCTGCACCTTAACACTTTGATGACCAGCCATGCGGAGCGCCTTACCCCTGCACTGCACCTTAACACTTTGATGACCAGCCATGCGGAGCGCCTTACCCCTGCACTGCACCTTAACACTTTGATGACCAGCCATGCGGAGCGCCTTACCCCTGCACTGCACCTTAACACTTTGATGACCAGCCATGCGGTGCACCTTACCCCTGCACTGCACCTTAACACTTTGATGACCAGCCATGCGGAGCGCCTTACCCCTGCTGCACCTTAACACTTTGATGACCAGCCATGCGGAGCGCCTTACCCCTGCTGCACCTTAACACTTTGATGACCAGCCATGCGGAGCGCCTTACCCCTGCTGCACCTTAACACTTTGATGACCAGCCATGCGGAGCGCCTTACCCCTGCACTGCACCTTAACACTTTGATGACCAGCCATGCGGAGCGCCTTACCCCTGCACTGCACCTTAACACTTTGATGACCAGCCATGCGGAGCGCCTTACCCCTGCACCTTAACACTTTGATGACCAGCCATGCGGAGCGCCTTACCCCTGCACTGCACCTTAACACTTTGATTACCAGCCATGCGGTGCGCCTTACCCCTGCTGCACCTTAACACTTTGATGACCAGCCATGCGGAGCGCCTTACCCCTGCTGCACCTTAACACTTTGATGACCAGCCATGCGGAGCGCCTTACCCCTGCTGCACCTTAACACTTTGATGACCAGCCATGCGGAGCGCCTTACCCCTGCTGCACCTTAACACTTTGATGACCAGCCATGCGGAGCGCCTTACCCCTGCTGCACCTTAACACTTTGATGACCAGCCATGCGGAGCGCCTTACCCCTGCTGCACCTTAACACTTTGATGACCAGCCATGCGGAGCGCCTTACCCCTGCACTGCACCTTAACACTTTGATGACCAGCCATGCGGAGCGCCTTACCCCTGCTGCACCTTAACACTTTGATGACCAGCCATGCGGAGCGCCTTACCCCTGCTGCACCTTAACACTTTGATGACCAGCCATGCGGAGCGCCTTACCCCTGCACTGCACCTTAACACTTTGATGACCAGCCATGCGGAGCGCCTTACCCCTGCACTGCACCTTAACACTTTGATGACCAGCCATGCGGAGCGCCTTACCCCTGCACTGCACCTTAACACTGTGATGACCAGCCATGCGGAGCGCCTTACCCCTGCACTGCACCTTAACACTTTGATGACCAGCCATGCGGAGCGCCTTACCCCTGCACTGCACCTTAACACTTTGATGACCAGCCATGCGGAGCGCCTTACCCCTGCACTGCACCTTAACACTTTGATGACCAGCCATGCGGTGTGCCTTACCCCTGCACTGCACCTTAACACTTTGATGACCAGCCATGCGGAGCGCCTTACCCCTGCACTGCACCTTAACACTTTGATGACCAGCCATGCGGAGCGCCTTACCCCTGCACTGCACCTTAACACTTTGATGACCAGCCATGCGGAGCGCCTTACCCCTGCTGCACCTTAACACTTTGATGACCAGCCATGCGGAGCGCCTTACCCCTGCTGCACCTTAACACTTTGATGACCAGCCATGCGGAGCGCCTTACCCCTGCTGCACCTTAACACTTTGATGACCAGCCATGCGGAGCGCCTTACCCCTGCTGCACCTTAACACTTTGATGACCAGCCATGCGGAGCGCCTTACCCCTGCACTGCACCTTAACACTTTGATTACCAGCCATGCGGTGCACCTTACCCCTGCTGCACCTTAACACTTTGATGACCAGCCATGCGGAGCGCCTTACCCCTGCACTGCACCTTAACACTTTGATTACCAGCCATGCGGTGCACCTTACCCCTGCTGCACCTTAACACTTTGATGACCAGCCATGCGGAGCGCCTTACCCCTGCACTGCACCTTAACACTTTGATGACCAGCCATGCGGTGCGCCTTACCCCTGCACTGCACCTTAACACTTTGATGACCAGCCATGCGGAGCGCCTTACCCCTGCACTGCACCTTAACACTTTGATGACCAGCCATGCGGAGCGCCTTACCCCTGCACTGCACCTTAACACTTTGATGACCAGCCATGCGGAGCGCCTTACCCCTGCTGCACCTTAACACTTTGATGACCAGCCATGCGGAGCGCCTTACCCCTGCACTGCACCTTAACACTTTGATGACCAGCCATGCGGAGCGCCTTACCCCTGCACTGCACCTTAACACTTTGATGACCAGCCATGCGGTGCACCTTACCCCTGCACTGCACCTTAACACTTTGATGACCAGCCATGCGGAGCGCCTTACCCCTGCTGCACCTTAACACTTTGATGACCAGCCATGCGGAGCGCCTTACCCCTGCTGCACCTTAACACTTTGATGACCAGCCATGCGGAGCGCCTTACCCCTGCTGCACCTTAACACTTTGATGACCAGCCATGCGGAGCGCCTTACCCCTGCACTGCACCTTAACACTTTGATGACCAGCCATGCGGAGCGCCTTACCCCTGCTGCACCTTAACACTTTGATGACCAGCCATGCGGAGCGCCTTACCCCTGCTGCACCTTAACACTTTGATGACCAGCCATGCGGAGCGCCTTACCCCTGCACTGCACCTTAACACTTTGATGACCAGCCATGCGGAGCGCCTTACCCCTGCACTGCACCTTAACACTTTGATGACCAGCCATGCGGAGCGCCTTACCCCTGCACTGCACCTTAACACTTTGATGACCAGCCATGCGGAGCGCCTTACCCTGCACTGCACCTTAACACTTTGATTACCAGCCATGCGGTGCGCCTTACCCCTGCTGCACCTTAACACTTTGATGACCAGCCATGCGGAGCGCCTTACCCCTGCTGCACCTTAACACTTTGATGACCAGCCATGCGGAGCGCCTTACCCCTGCACTGCACCTTAACACTTTGATGACCAGCCATGCGGAGCGCCTTACCCCTGCACTGCACCTTAACACTTTGATGACCAGCCATGCGGTGCTCCTTACCCCTGCACTGCACCTTAACACTTTGATGACCAGCCATGCGGAGCGCCTTACCCCTGCACTGCACCTTAACACTTTGATGACCAGCCATGCGGAGCGCCTTACCCCTGCACTGCACCTTAACACTTTGATGACCAGCCATGCGGAGCGCCTTACCCCTGCACTGCACCTTAACACTTTGATGACCAGCCATGCGGAGCGCCTTACCCCTGCACTGCACCTTAACACTTTGATGACCAGCCATGCGGAGCGCCTTACCCTGCACTGCACCTTAACACTTTGATGACCAGCCATGCGGTGCACCTTACCCCTGCTGCACCTTAACACTTTGATGACCAGCCATGCGGAGCGCCTTACCCCTGCACTGCACCTTAACACTTTGATGACCAGCCATGCCGAGCGCCTTACCCCTGCACTGCACCTTAACACTTTGATGACCAGCCATGCGGTGCACCTTACCCCTGCACTGCACCTTAACACTTTGATGACCAGCCATGCGGAGCGCCTTACCCCTGCTGCACCTTAACACTTTGATGACCAGCCATGCGGAGCGCCTTACCCCTGCTGCACCTTAACACTTTGATGACCAGCCATGCGGAGCGCCTTACCCCTGCTGCACCTTAACACTTTGATGACCAGCCATGCGGAGCGCCTTACCCCTGCACTGCACCTTAACACTTTGATGACCAGCCATGCGGAGCGCCTTACCCCTGCACTGCACCTTAACACTTTGATGACCAGCCATGCGGAGCGCCTTACCCCTGCACCTTAACACTTTGATGACCAGCCATGCGGAGCGCCTTACCCCTGCACTGCACCTTAACACTTTGATTACCAGCCATGCGGTGCGCCTTACCCCTGCTGCACCTTAACACTTTGATGACCAGCCATGCGGAGCGCCTTACCCCTGCTGCACCTTAACACTTTGATGACCAGCCATGCGGAGCGCCTTACCCCTGCTGCACCTTAACACTTTGATGACCAGCCATGCGGAGCGCCTTACCCCTGCTGCACCTTAACACTTTGATGACCAGCCATGCGGAGCGCCTTACCCCTGCTGCACCTTAACACTTTGATGACCAGCCATGCGGAGCGCCTTACCCCTGCTGCACCTTAACACTTTGATGACCAGCCATGCGGAGCGCCTTACCCCTGCACTGCACCTTAACACTTTGATGACCAGCCATGCGGAGCGCCTTACCCCTGCTGCACCTTAACACTTTGATGACCAGCCATGCGGAGCGCCTTACCCCTGCTGCACCTTAACACTTTGATGACCAGCCATGCGGAGCGCCTTACCCCTGCACTGCACCTTAACACTTTGATGACCAGCCATGCGGAGCGCCTTACCCCTGCACTGCACCTTAACACTTTGATGACCAGCCATGCGGAGCGCCTTACCCCTGCACTGCACCTTAACACTGTGATGACCAGCCATGCGGAGCGCCTTACCCCTGCACTGCACCTTAACACTTTGATGACCAGCCATGCGGAGCGCCTTACCCCTGCACTGCACCTTAACACTTTGATGACCAGCCATGCGGAGCGCCTTACCCCTGCACTGCACCTTAACACTTTGATGACCAGCCATGCGGTGCACCTTACCCCTGCACTGCACCTTAACACTCTGATGACCAGCCATGCGGTGCGCCTTACCCCTGCTGCACCTTAACACTTTGATGACCAGCCATGCGGAGCGCCTTACCCCTGTTACCCTAACCCTTACCCTTACCCTTAACCCTGCACACACACACACACACACGGGGCACACGCTGATATATAGGTCAAAACAGATCCGATTACCCCAAGACTGGTAAAATAAATTGCTTACCTGTTATCCAAAAAGATTATTCCAATTCCTGATCGCCATTCCAAATATCGATCGCGTTTATTGATTCAGCGTTGGGTACTGTAAATATGTATTCCACGCGTTTTCCGGCTCGGCGATCAACTTGGATCTCTTCAGATGCCTCGTCGGAGAAGTAACATGAGGAGGCTGGACCTACCCCCCCCCCCCCCCCCCCATCAGTCTAAACCAATGGGGTGCAGTTACACAGGGAGAGACGATAGGGGGCGGTATTTTCCCAATTGAGCTCAGAGAGTCTGCAACACTAGCGTGAGGCTCGATTGATGAAATATGAATTCAAATCGCTAATAAAAATAAATACGACAAACAAGCGCCATATAGTGTTGCCGGCACTCAACTGGCGGCATGAACTAACGACAACGCGTCCGTGGCATTCAAAGTGTTAACATGCACATACACTTTCTGTAAATAATTGACAATTTTATCTTACCTCCATTTTATATTTAATTTGATCTTACTACTACTACTACTACTACTTATTGTTACCATTCTTGTATTCATTGTTGTTTCTTAATTATGCACCGTTGAGTCTGAGTTCGAAACACAAGAATTTCATTACCTGCAATGCCCCCTGTGTTGTTGTGTCTTTGACAAATAAAGAACTTGAACTATTTTAACAAATGTTTTTTTCACACCTACTTTTCACTTTAAACAAAATGGAAAGGACACTTTAAAAGGAATGAGGGAAATAAAGGTCACTTTACGGAAAGAACAGATGTGGTTCTTGTATAGTATAGTTTAGATATAGCAAGTATAGCATAAGGATATAGAGTAAAAACTAGGGATGTCCGATATTATCGGCCGATATTGGCATTAAAATGTGATATCGGAAATGATCTGCATCAGTTTTCCATTTTTTTTAGTTTTTTCTTTTTTTTCTTTATTTACCCAGGCAAGCAAGTAAGAACACATTCTGATTTTTTTTTATTGTCAAAAGTATGCATAATGTTGTGTTAATTCCACGACAAGAGATATGTATGTGGATTTTGTAAAATGAATTAGGTATATTGTTAGTAAGTTAGCCATGTAATAAGCGGGATAATGTATAGCTATACTCGGTCATTGTCGCAAAATAATTGACCGACACAGAGTTTAGAATACCGAGGCGCAGCCAAGGTGTTTTAAAGGTCAATTATTTTGCGATGATGACCGAGTATAGCTATACATTATCCCGCTTATTACATGGCTAACTTACTAACAATATACCTAATTCATTTTACAAAATCCACAAGACGAGATCAAATGCAGACGCAGTTGTTCTGTGGCTCTGTCAGCCCAAATAAAGTGATTATTATTATCGCGGGCAGCCCGGCAGGTGTGTCTGATTGCACTGAAACAGTGTGTGTCAGTGGGGCTTGATTACTCCAGCTGCGAAAAACAATAATCACCGGTGGTTATCGAAAAATAATTCACCGCTGTCGGGGGCTATTGACCAATCACAATCAAGCATTTCGGCGAATGTTAAAACGCCATGTAATAAGTAATGTTAATTACCTGAAATTATTCAGTTTTTTGGGGGGAGAAACTCTGCATATATCGGTATCGGTTGATATCGGAAATGAAGAGTTTGACAATATCGGTATCGGTAAAAAAGCCAATATCGAGCATCCCCTAGTAAAAACTGTATATTGTATAGTAGTGTACATAGGACCCAGTGCCTTAAATCCATAGCGAACACTGTAGTGCACTATCTCAGGACTTTAGCACGTCTATTTTATCATGCCTATTTTATGTCTATTCTATTACCTGTTTATTATGTCTATTTTATTATTAGTATTATTGCACAATCAAAGTGGGCATGGCCACCCGCATTTCACTGTATGCCCTGGTATGTTTGTGACAAATAAACCTCTTGAATCATGAATCTACTTTTAGTTTAGTTTAGTAATAACCTGGTGAACATCACATGGCTGCAGTGGTTTAGTTTAGTAATCACCTTGGTGACCATCACATGCTCTAACCCTAACCCTAACCCTCTCCCTGTCCTCCTGCAGAACACGGACATCACCCAGCCGGCCCTGGAGGTCCTGGCGGGCAGCGCGGTGCGCAGGGTGCTGATCGTGGGCAGGAGGGGGCCTCTGCAGGTCGCCTGCACCATCAAGGTGCGTCGGGAAACCTCCAACTGGGAGCTTGATTGATTGATTGATTGATTGAACATTTATTTAACAGATTGCAGAATGGGTACAATACAGTACAGCTCTATACATACAATTGTTAAGGGGATGCAGACCAGAGAAAGACTTTCGTCTTGTTTACATCAGGGTCCCCCATTTTCAATTCATCATGACATTTATGACATACACAGATATACAGTACTGTTTAGGGCTGACCCCTATTAGTCGATTAGTCGATTAGTCGACCAATCGGTCGAAAGGAGCCGTAGTCGACTGGCCAACCTCTTAGTCGAATACAAAAAAGAAAAAGAATATTTATTATTTTATAAAAAAAAAAAAATTATCATTCTTTCCAAAAGAAAAGAGGCCTAGAAGCGTGGCTAACGCTAATGACACGCATACCAGAGGCCAACTGCCTAAGAAAACAGGCACAGAGGCACTGAAAGAGGATTTCACCATCTAATGAACACACTAGACTAGACACATATCAAGATGTATCCATCAGTGGACCAAGTGCATGCTTTTGCAGAGAACAAGAAGCCTTCAGTCGACTCCTTCAGACATTAAGCACCCCCCCCCCCCCCCACAGAGGACAAGAAGCCTTCAGTCGACTCCTTCAGATATTAAGCACCCCCCCCCCCCCCACAGAGGACAACAAGCCTTCAGTCGACTCCTTCAGACATTAAGCACCCCCACAGCCCAGATGGAATGATACCAAAAAATATATATATATTATACTTTTTATTTGTATTTTTTTGTCGACTAATAGTCGACTAACGGCAAATTTTGGCCAATCATAGTCGACTATCCAAACCCTTAGTCGGGGACGGCCCTACTACTGTTACATCCAGACATTTATGACATACAAGATATACAAATATACAGTGCTGTTTATTTACAGAGCTTTCAGTGTGTCGTCTTCTCCGCCGAATCTGACTGACTGTAAATAATAATATGAGCAAATAAATAAAATAAATATATGAGTACTGAAGGCACTATAGCGGTATGAACAGAATTAACACTATGGACAGTATAAACAATATGCGTATACCGTCATTTTCGGACTATAAACTGCGCCTTTTCCCCCCATTTTTCGACCCTGCGGCTTATATAACGGTGCGGCTAATCGATGGATTTTTACAGCTAACGGCCACTAGGGGACCTCCTAAATCTATGGATTTGACAGGTTACAGTCCACCACCTTTAACCCTCACAGGCACACAGCTGCTGCACGTTAATAAATGGGCGCTTCCTCAAACAGCCATCTCTTTCCCGACAATCCCCTCTGTGCACGAACCCTTACATATGGTAATTAAACATTAAAACACCTGCGGCTTATAGTCCAGTGCGGCTTATAGTGCGAAAATTACGGTATATATATATATATAACAGAGAAGAAGACTAATATGACTGGTATGAGTGTAGAGGAGTATGCAAATGATATACGGCTAACAGACAAGCTAACAGAAGTGTGCAGCCAGCATGCAGCACCACCAATAAACTGACAGCCCTAGATATAATATATATATATATGTGTTCTCTCAGAGAGATGATATAATATATATATATATGTGTGTTCTCTCCCCAGGAGCTCAGAGAGATGGTGAACCTGCCCGGCACCAGGCCTGAGATGGTGGCTGCAGAATTCCAGGGCCTGGCAGCAGAGGGCGCTCTCTCAGGTACCACCTCCTGGCCGTGCGTCTTCCTTCCTGTTCAGTTTGTATTACGGTGCCTACTCTGCCTCCGGTTAGGGGCAAACCGTTGCGTTCTATTTTCGGGAAGTCATCCGTTTTAAAGTAAAAACGTAGCCTGTTCGAGAATAATAATAATAATAATAATAATATATTTTATTTATATAGCGCTTCTCAAGGACCCGAAATCGCTGACAGTAGTAAGGTGAGGAGTAGTGTTTTGAAGTTGACTACATTACGTTCATATAACCTCTCTGCGAGCGCTTGAGGGCGAATCCCTCGATTTTAGAAGAATTCAAACAAACGACTAACTAAACAGAAAATTACTTTCTGTTGCATTGTTTGAGATGTGTGAGTTTTATATGGATATTATAATAACATCATTGGCCATCAGGGCGTTGAGCGAGAGGCCGACGGATAAAAGTACTTTATTGATCGCGAGGGAAATTCAGCCACAGATGAACATTTAGGTCGTCACAAATCACAAATCAGAATGAAAAATACAGTCGGGATATACATTCTAAAATATACAGTAATATACAGTAAAATGTACAGTACTAAATGTAAAAATGTAAAAACCTTTAAATGTCTGTGTATATATTAGGGCTGACCCCTATTAGTCTACTAATCGGTCGAAAGGAGCCGTAGTCGACTTGCCAACCTCTTAGTCGAATATATATATAAATAAAAAAAAATGTTTAATCATTCTTTCCAAAAGAAAAGAGGTCTAGAAGCGTGGCTAACGCTAATGGCACGCATACCAGAGGCGAACTGCCCACGAAAACAGGCACAGAGGCACTGAAAGAGGATTTCACCATCTAATGAACACACTAGACTAGACACATATCAAGATGTATCCATCAGTGGACCAATTGCATGCTTTTGCAGAGGACAAGAAGCCTTCAGTCGACTCCTTCAGACATTAAGCACCCCCCACAGCCCAGATGGAGTGATACACATTTTTTTTTTTTTAAATATTATACTATTTTTATTTTTTTAATAATTTTTAACCATCCAAATCCTTAGTCGGGGACAGCCCTAGTATATATATACATATTATGTCACATGCAACATGAGACAGTTGGAGGTTTACAAAGGGCCTTGTGTGTGTTTCCACCATCACCAAGACTCCTCCCACTAGGCCTTGGGTCACCAAGACTCCTCCCACTAGGCCTTGGGTCACCAAGACTCCTCCCACTAGGCCTTGGACCTTGTCCCCGGACGAGGCCATTGGGCGCTTGACGACGCTGCTCGCTGCCCGCTCTCTCCCCTGGCTCCAGTCCAATGTTTTAAAGGTGACGACCCTTGACCTCATCTCGTCTCCCGGCGGTGGTCCCCCGCTTGTTGACGTTCCCGTCCAAACCCACATCGGCACCGGCCGTCTCTTTGGTCAAACTGATGGCGTGGGTATTTCTCCTCTCTCTCTCTCTCTGTCTCTCTCTCTGTCTCTCTCTCTCTCTCTCTCTCTCTCTCTCTCTGTCTCTCTCTCTCTCTCTCTCTCTCTCTCCTCTCTCTCTCTCTCTCTCTCTCTCTCTCCCCCATGTTACAACAAGTCTCACCACCACTGTGCAGCAGTAGCACCCAACCTTGGGCTCAACGGCTGCCACACACATCACACTACACTTAATGGTAAATAGTAAACGGTGATTCATATTATCTCTTTTATCCAAAGCGCTTTACAATTTGATCCTCACCTTCACCCGCTCACTCACACACTCACACACCGGTGCCGACCTGCTCATCGGAACGCAGTGACTGGTGGTGAAGGTGTGAAGAACATGAAACGACACGGCGCTGCGGGGGGGGGGGGGGGATGCTGCAGGCAGTGGCGAATCCTTGTGGAAGCCAACGGAAGCCATGCCTCCCTATAAATTCATATCAAATTATGAAATATGAAACAAAAAAATATTTAAAATATAATTTTTTTTTAATATAGTTTACATTCTTTTTCATCTGTGCATCTGTTTTTTTTTTTTTTTTTTTTTATGTCTCCCTCTTCTCCTTCTCACTCCCTCTAACACACTGTCAGACTGTGCTCACTACTGCAGCTAGTATAGGAGAGAAGCAGTGGGTAGGTCTCTTTCTCCAGGCTTCCAGCATTATAGAGTGAGTCCAAACTCCAAATCCGATCCTAGCCAATCAGATTCGAGCTGACTGCCACTGTGCCACACCCTAAAAGTTTAAAACGGAGCTGGGAGGAAGACGTTCAGCATATTTTCCACCTGGAGGCGGGGCAGGTCAGAAGTTCACGTTTCCACCTGACTACCTAACGTGACATCCCATTAGTACTGAGGACCAGCAGAGCACACCACTGTGGATATTATGATTTAACAAATCTATCTGGCAAGAGGAGGACCACATTATTGACCAGGTAAGAACTGAGCAGCCTGACTATGGACTAACTAACGTTATCAGGCAAGCTTGTATACCCTTTCATGACTGCAATGCAAGCCAGGGGCTGGAATACGCAGTAACTTATTCCTCCGTAGTAGCCAGGTTAATGTGCACCATCAAGCACTGCTTAAAAGCTAGCGGTGGGTCCAAATATATCGGATATAAATGTCAAAGGTACCCAGCGTTCCATTAGGGTTTCACACACAGATGCGGCGGGGTTTGAAAGCTCGGCGTTGCTAATAAACATTTTAAATCATTTTTATAAACGAGTAAAACTGAGGCTGAAATGACTGCTTCCGCATTTTACAGTAGGAGCGCTCTGATGGCTGGGCGCGCGGTGCAACAGACACGTGAATGAATGAATGAATGAATGAATGAAAACTTTATTTAACAGATTGCAGAATGGGTACAATACAGTACGGCTCAATACACACAATTGTTAAGGGGATGCAGACCAGAGAAATACGTTTGTCTTGTCACGTTTGTCTAATAGACAGTCATATTCTCTCCCGGTGTTCTGCGGAATCCTACTCCCTCCTCGAAAACAACACCAGCCGTATGTATATTTCTCTCCCACCCACCCACCCCCTCCTAATGTACAGTCCCCTCCCCATCATATGTATATACTCTGTCAGGATCTAGGGGTAACAGTACTGTATATTTGATGTCATGATGTCTTGTATGTCATAAATGTCACTATGAATTGAAAATGGGGGACCCCGATGTAAACAAGACAAAAGTCTTTCTCTGGTCTGCATCCCCTTATACAATTGTGTGTATTGAGCCGTACTGTATTGTACCCATTCTGCAATCTGTTAAGAAAGTTTGACTGGCCGCCGAGCCATACTGTAGTGTACATGGTGACTACTTGACTTAAAAAAAAAAAAAAAAAAAAAAAAAAAAAATATTAATAAAATATTTAATAAATTTTTTTTAATAATTTTTTTTGGCTTCCCCTGTTATTTTACCCACGCGACGCCACTGGCTGCAGGGGCTATCGAGTGTGAGAGTAAATGGGGTCATTTTTTTTTTTTTTTTTTTTACTTACATTTTTATTTCACATTTATAGACATACACAACACAATATTTACAGTGACATCCATAACATAACAATGTGTCCCTTGAATGGGTCCCTTGAATATGGCCTCGTTCAGCCGTTCAGCCCCCCGTAAGAGGAACCCCCCCCTCCCACCCTCCCCCCCACCCCTAGAAACCGGGCTCCCCCGCATCCCAGGTCTGTCCCACGCGGGGCCCAGCACTCAGCGACACGGGTACCCTGAATTTGATTGGGCCAGGCCCAGTAGAGTGGCGAGGGGTGGTACTAACCCCCCCCCCCCCCCCCCCCCCACTGAGCCAAGCCCGCTACCTCCCATGTCACCAAGCACCCCACCCCACCCCACGCACAACGAACCCACAACCCACGAGATCCCACTCTCCCGGGTCAAACCGCGGAAACGATGCCCCCCTCCCCCGACATCCCCTCCCCTGAGTTGAGCCCATTGGAGCCCCCCATATCCCAGGCCGCTGCGCTCGCAGCCGGGCCCCCAGCGACACGGGTCCCTTGAATCAATTGGGCCAGGCCCAGTAGAGGAAAGGATAGGGGACCCCCCCCCCCACCGAGCCAAGCCCGCTATTTCCCATGCCCCACCCCACGCCCATCGACCCCCCAACACACAGGGCCCCGCCGGGCAAAGCCCAGCCGCTCTGATCCCCCCGAGAGAAACCCCTCCCTCCCGCCCTCCTCCTCGAGAGACAGAGCACCCCCATATCCTGGTCCACCATGCGCAGAGCCGAGCCCCCAGAGCCCCCCCGCCCCCACCTGTCCGCCAGGCCCCCGGCCCACGAGAGCCCCAAGCCCAGGTCCGCAGAAGGCCTAAGCACCACGCCTCAATGGCCCCCCGACCCCCGCGAGTCGGTATCGGTTCAAATGTGAACGGTACCCAACCCTAGTAGCGCTGTAGACGGGCTCTGTCTGCCCTGTTCAGTGAGGGCCCGTCTCACATGTCCCCCCCCCCACAGCGCTGCCCCGGCCCCGGAGGCGCCTGACGGAGCTGATGGTGAAGACGGCCCTGGAGGCCCCGGGGCAGCGCGAGCTGGAGAGACGCAGCAGGGCCTCGCGCACCTGGGGCCTCCGCTTCCTCCGCAGCCCCCTGGAGGTCCTGCCGGGCCCCCACCTGGACCGGGGC
>NC_140174.1:1187437-1202437 GCF_963971535.1 Notolepis coatsorum | reverse complement strand
GATTTAGCACACACAAAAAAAATCATATATATATATTCTTTTAATAATCAAATTTTATTTTCATATTCGAATCCCATGCCCATCGAACGAAGCTTCGAAGTATTTAAGACAGCCCTAGTGTACGTGCATGTTAAGGTGCAATGCAGGGTGTGTGTGTTCAATAACAATAAGTAGTAAGATAGAATAAAATATAAAATGATGTAGGATACTTTGTACTCTGGTCTGAAAAAGTCTGTTTCCTTTCATTTGAACTTCAACACGTGACAGAATGTCCCCAAGAGACGGTAAAGTTGCTAAATACAAACTGTTGAATGCCGATGGCGTGTCTCTTATCTATCTCAGATCACTTACTTGAGATATAACCCTTTGGCCGCCCGATATCCCCCAGCGAGGTGGAAGTTCTCGGGTCAATTACTACTTCTATCAAGCTTACTTCATCGCCACTAGTTTAGTTATATCCAGTTGATATGAAATGTAAGCATAGAAGAGTTGTTAACCTCTTCTTTGTTTGTAATAAACCGAATGTATGTCTGGGAGAACTCTTATTGCCTATAATAACAATAATATTATTATCATCATTATTATCATCATTTTTACGAAAGGGCCTGTAATGCTACCCATTTGAAAGCCTGATGATATTACGTCACCGTCACCGCCAATATCCTCATTTGCGAGGGAAGGCCTGTAATACTGATCATTTGAAAGCTCGGTGATATTACTTCACCATCACCGCCAATATCCTCATTTGTGAGGAAAGGCCTGTAATACTGATAATATATACTTAATAATCATTTGCAAGTCCCAGTACCCCTTATCAATTCGACAGGCCCCTCGGTCCGTGGTACCGATCATCCGGTCCTGCAGTGACTAGATCATCCGTTTCCCACAAACTTGACAGGGCCCATCGAACACAGAGATAACGGAACCCGCAAACAACAAACATTGCCATATGTATATATATATCCTATATATAACTTAAGCTGAAAAGCAATAAGCAGCAATCGATTCAATTTGTATGTCAGACTACCATAGTATATAGTCACCTCAGAGGAATGCGGGGCGCGGCCAGCATCGTGGCCCATTGCTGGCAGAAAGCAGTCCACGAACTCAATAGATATTTATAAAAAAGTATTTTTAATTAGAAAAAAAAGCAAGTTACACAAGAGACCTCATTGGAAATGTCCAACTCAGTTAAAAGAATTATAAAACAAAACAACATCTCTTCTCTCGTATAGCATAGCCTATACGCCTGGTGTCTGAAGTCAAAAGTGAAAATCTGCTTGAAAATCTGTCGAGCTGACCTTTTTATACATAGGTCCGTAGCGTCATATAGCAAGCACAGATAAACACTCCTTCTTTCAACTTGTGTCGTTGTTATTGGCTCATCGCTACTCCACTAGCCAATCAACACACAATTCAGCAAGGATGAACTCCCCTCCCCTTCTAGTTGCCACAGCAACCGGGGAAGCAACGGATCACTTCTTTTGGGAAAACCCCCATTACGTCACCATGTCTGCAATGGTCCAAATTCTACAGAAAACAGATATAGCATATATATATATACATGTACAACTCAACACTCGTATACTTAAACACTGATTGATCACACATCATATATGTATTTTGTAGTTTAAAGTATAATATGTATGTATATTTTTGTATTATAATGTATACTAGTTCTCTGCCTCATAACTGTAAGGGAGTGATTCTCTCCTCTGCTCTGGGCCCGGCTTTCTCTGCAGGCAAAGATTTACCCACTGTCAAGGTCAAACGTTCTGTGTCCACATTCCTGGCTCCACTCAACAGTAAGAGAAGAAGACGAGGGAGACTGCTGTGTACATGGTCCTTCTATCATGAATAGCCTATACGCTTATATTATATATACAGATATATACAGATATATATATATACCTGTACTATTCAATACTCATATACTTAACCACTGATTGACATGTCCAAACATAATACATGTATCCTGTAGTCTACAGTGTACAATAATTCTCTGCCTCATAACTGCAAGGCTTTCTCTCCTTTCCTCCTCTGCCAAGGTCACATTCCTGTCTTTACAGCACAGAGGCCCCCTTCTCTTTCCATTCTGGCTGTGCAGCCCAGCCCAGACATAGAGTAATTACAGGAATACAGTAACATATGCCTAGATTTAAAACCTTTATATCATGCAAGTGACAGGGAGAACAGGATGTCATAATAACCAGTGTCACTAGTTGGCTGTGACTCTCAACACAAACCATATCCAGAACCGCCTCCATTGTCACGGTCCGTCATGGTCTCTCTCTCTCTATCTCTCCCTCTCTCTCCCCCTCTCTCTCCCCCCCTCTCTCTCCTCTCCCCCTCTCTCTCCCTCTCTCTTTCTCCTCTCCCTTCTCCCCCCCTCTCTCTCTCTCTATCTCTCCCCCTCTCTCCCTCTCCTCTCTCCCCCTCTCCCTCTCCTCTCCTTCTCTCTCTCTCCTCTCTCTCTCTCCCCCCCTCTCTCTCCCTCTCCCTCCCCCCCCTCTCCCTCTCCTCTCCTCTCTCTCTCTCCCCCCCTCTCTCCCCCCCTCTCTCCTATCTCCCTCCCCCCTCTCTCCCTCCCCCCTCTCTCTCTCTCTCCCTCTCCCCCTCTCTCCTCTCTCCCCCCCCCCCCCCAGGTCTGTACTGCAGTGGCTGGGTGAAGACGGGTCCCACAGGGGTCATCGCCACGACCCTGAACAACAGCTTGGACACGGCTCGCTCGCTGCTGGAGGACGTGGCCTCGGGGGCCCTGGACGTGTCGGCCCCCCGGCCCGGCTCACAGGCCATCTGCGCCCTGCTGGAGAAGAGAGGTACGTCGTCTGGTAATCCGGAGGTTCCCGGTTCAATTCCCGCTCCTCCCGGGCAGCGTGTCGATGTGTCCTTGAGCAAGACATTTAACCCCTAACTGCTCCCGATGAGCAGGTTGGCACCGTGCATGGTCGCCTCCGCCGTCGGTGTGTGAATGTGTGAGTGAACGGGTCAAATGTGAGGAACAAATCGAAACAGCGCTTTGGATGAATGTAATATAAATGCAGCCATTTACCATTTTAAGTCCAAACGTTTGCAAACTGTTGTGTGCAGGAGTGAGGCCCGTGAGTTTCTGTTGTTGTTGTGTGCAGGAGTGAGGCCTGTGAGTTTCTCCGACTGGGAGAAGATCGATGTGGAGGAGAGCAGGAGAGGACGAGCGGCTGGAAAACCCCGAGAGAAACTACTGGACGTGGAGGAGATGCTGCGCTTCGCCAGGACATGAACACGGACCCACTACTGCTTCCTGTCGTTCTGCTTCCTCTTTGTAGAATAAAGTGTAGAAGGGGATCCGTTCAGCAGTCTGCCAAAGCACTAGGAAAAACTGTGTTGATGTTTGACATGATTTTAATTCATGGATGTAATCCTTAATGGCATTATTCTGTAATATTTGTATAATTCAGAGAATATTATGATGATGGTTTTAAACGTTTGATCAAATGGCACTCATGACAGTATTAATTTGCCTTGTTCCTTATCCTTCCAAGGAAACTTGAATAATGTAATCTATATTTTCCCTATAATTATGTGCAGTTGGCAAATGTCAAATCTGAGATCATGAAAATTGAATGTGGGGTACCGCAAGGTTCGGTTTTGGGGCCCAAACTTTTTCTTTTATATATTAATGATATTTGTGATGTTTAAAAACTATTACAATTTGTCTTGTTTGCTGATGATACCAATTTTTTTTGCTCTGGAAATAATTTAAAGGAACTAGCTGAATATATTGTGTATGAAATGACAAAGCTAAAGAAATGGTTTGATGTAAATAAGCTATCACTGAATCTGAAAAAAACTAAATTTATGATTTCTGGCAATCGAAAACAAGATGAAAATATAGTACTGACCATAGATGGAGTTGATATAGAGAGAGTTAATGAATTTCGTTTTCTTGGTGTGATTATGGATGATAAATTAACATGGAAATCGCACATAGCACACGTTAAAAAAAAGATGTCCAAGAGTATTTTTGTATTTTTGGAGCAAGGACAGAATCGATCCAAATATTACTTACTGCGACCCAGAAGGTAAAATCAGTACTCCACTAGATTGAACCTTGACACCAGAGAATGAACAAAAATCATGTTGCTGTTTCTTTTTTATCTTTTCTTTTTCTGTTTACTGTTATAATTTTTGTTGTTGTTTCTAAATTGTATTTTTCCCTATTACTTTGTAACAGGATCAGAGGTTATCTAACAAACATAATTATGGTTTATTTTCTAATTAATTGTATCCTATACATGTATGCATCATGCTTTCCCCCTTTCCTAAAATGTCTATGCAAACCTGGGGGGCTGGGGGTTAAGAAGCGACCTGGGCCGTCTGTATGTGAATTACACTATAGGCTATAGACCTAATTACACATGAAACCATCAGGGTCCTTTGGAAAGACGAAAGTGTTTTTGTATTGGTGTATTGAGCCGTACTGTATTGTACCCATTCTGCAATCTGTTAATAAAATGTCCAATCAATCAATCGATAAATCAAACAATCAATCTCGCAGCCACAGGACCGTCAGAACGGAGGAAGAGACTGTCACAACTACAAACAGGCAGGCTACACAGTATATGAATATACTGACGGACAATCTATATACTGAAAAGACACTTTTTATGCCACTGTGAATTAATATGAAATGCTGATGTGAATGTCTTTCCTCTGAACTTGTTTAAAAAAAAAAAGACAATAAAAAGTTGGTCACAGAAAAAAATAGTATTTTTGTTATGAATAAAGTAAAGGATGTGTTAGAGTATGAGGCAATGAGAACACTCTACTGTTCACTCATCTCACCTTCTCAGTTATTGTGTTGAAGTATGGGGGAATACTTATGGGACCAATATAAAACCATTATATATACTACAGAAGAGGGCTGTAAGAATCACACATAAAGTTAATTATCGAGAACACAAATATATTATTTATTAAATCTAAAATAATTAAACTTGAAGACATGGTTAAGTTTCAAACAATGTTAATTATGTTTAGGGCAAGAAATACACTGCCAGAAAGACGACTAAATCTTTTTCATTTAGAAGGTGAATTTAGTAGGAGAAAATACAATTTTAAACATCAGTTTGCATGTACCACACTTAAACAGATGTGTCCTTCAGTTATTGGTGTAAAGTTGTGGAATTCTCTCCATAGCGAGCTTAAGGGATGTACCGGTAATAGTGTTTATCAATTAAAAAAAAATATTTAGTCAGTATGAAAATCAAATGTGATCTGAATAGTGAGATATATACCGGTAGATATATTCTTTCTCTCTTTCTTTTATTCTTTATTATTATTATTATTGAATTTTTTCTTGTTTAACTGTGGATTGTGTGTTTCTTGTATAATGGTATGAATTATTATTTTGTGTAAATTAGGTTGTACGCCGACCATTAAGTAAATACTTGTTTAGTTTAGGAATAAGGGGCAGGTAACTAAGATTTATTCTTCTTCCTGCTCCTTTTGTCCATGGAATGATATTTATGATTGTGTAATGAAGAAACTGATTGTATGATTCCATGTGGCAAATAAAAACTCTGAACTGAAATGTTTTTATCCAAAATTGACCTTTTTACCAGTGACTTTAAACCAAATAAAAACAATGATATGATGATTCTTGGATATGGATGACTTCCCATCAGGGGTCAGGTCTGGTTAATCCCTGTTATCAAGAAGGTGGCAGCAGGAACACACCTGGGTGCCACCAGTCACTTCTCAGCTGAATGAGTACGTTTGTTGATGAATCCACTTATCTTAGCGGGTATGAAGACATGTTACTATATAGAACATAAAGAAATAACTTGAATACAAATGTTTTTTTACTTAAATAGAAAAAAGAACATTTTTATTATATTAACATATAATGATTCCAGGTCATCGAGTAAGTGGGTTGTGATCAATAGATTCCATAGGTGTGCTCCTTTCCGTCGCGGTATCGGTCCAGGTAGCGCAGGGGCTGTTTGTGAGGGAATTTAACCTGTGGAGGGTGGTAGACCGGGGGGCGGACGAACTCAAACGACGGCTCCTTCATATCTGCAAAAACAACCAAAGGTACGTGTTAACCGTTTGTAGTGTGGTAGTGATAACAAACTATCATTACACCTGGGCAAAACAGAGTCCATTCTCTTCGGTTCAAATAACAAACTCAGCAAGACCGACGGCTTCTCAGTTACAGTGGGTGACAATATTGTCACAAGGAAAGATGAAATTACCTACCTGGGTTCCATCCTAGAGGCTAATCTCTCCCGTGACAAAATGTCAAGTCAAGTCAAGAGTTTTAATTGTCACGGCATACAGGTATACAATGGCATCCAATGTAATAAAAAAAGTCAACCAACGAACTCGATTCTTGTACCGGATCGCCTCTCTGGTAAACAAGAATACCCTGAAGACTCTGGCAGGAGCACTCATTCAAGGGTACTGTAGGCGCCATAATGGAGGTCTCTTTATTATGATTCAGTATTCTATTTGTGTTGTATTATTAGTTGTACTGTCACTTTAGGTGGTGGGCGTGCTCACGGGGGTGTGGCGCTAATGGGAGTGTTTTATGGAATTTCATTCACCTTTTCACGGCTGACAGGTCTCGGTGTTTGACAGTTCACAGAAGTTGACAGTTCACGGAGAGAGGGGGTGAGAGCTAGGAGAGCATATTTTCTTTTGACCGCAATAACGCAATACCGCAAAGTGCAAATCGTATTTTGTTTGTCTCATGATGAAGCGAAAGAATAAATGCCTTAAAAGTATTTCCTGGACGTGGAACGGAGTTATTTCACGTTGCGCATTAATTGTTTGAACTCCTCCGCTCAGCCCCTCGGCACTACCTGTCAATGACAGTCTACTGCCGCAATATAGTCAAAAGAAACTAAGCAAGCAAACAAAAGCGTTGATAAGAAGGAAATCAACTATATTGACATTACGGATTCCTCGAGTCGCCTCGGGGCGCTGATCTTGAGGGCATCACTGAGACGCTTGGATCATCGCTGCATTGGAGGAGCGCGACATCACCTCTGCCTGACACGCAGACCAGCAATAAGAAGCTAAGTAAATTGTTTTATTCAACTGTGAAGCCTTTCGTGTTAAAGAACACAGTGTGAATTAGTTACTTTGCTTGTCCACTGGGGATCGGTTTGTTGACTGGCTGCGTCGTCTTGCGCTCATGGACGTTGCGTGGCCTAAACGGCAGCTAATTGATTGATGGATTGATTGTTCATTAAAGAGGACTGTGGATTATTGAATAATTGCACCTGAGCTATTGAAAAATGGCATCGGGAGGATCAACTGTTGATACTAATGGCTCATCAAAAACTGATGGAAAAAAAAGAGAAGTTAAACTCACTGCCAAAGGCATGGCCTATAAATTGGAGACACTTCATAATGAACGTCAAGCAAATGTTCGCAAAATGAAAGGTCTTATGAAGGTATTAAAGCAGCTTATGGACGATAATGACAATGCTTCACAGGTGCAGTCTGAATTGGACAATTTGAACCAAATGGTTGAAGATACCACTCTGTTACACAAATCTGTAATCTCTTTAATTTCTGAAGAGGAACATGAAAAACAAAACGAATGGTTTGAAACAATATTAAAATGCAAAAAGGGATTCATGGATGATGTAAGGCAGTGGCTTTCTGAAACTGGGAGACAAAAGTACAGTACAAGTGCCAATGTTTGTGTACATGATACCCCCATACCTGTAACACAGCAAGTAACTCCTGTCGAAATACCTGATGAACACTGTGATGTAATTGAAGCTGATGATGATGAAATCAAACCAAGTGACAGTGTGTCAAATTCTGGAAGCAGAGGTTCAGCCAATCGAAGCTCTGTTGGGCCTAGGTCTAACATCTCAACCACGTCTTCCGCACGCAAAGCTGAATCTGACATAGCCGCTCTAATTGCAAAACAAAGGCTATTAAAGGATAAGCATGCAATAGAGCAAGAGGAAGAAGAAGAGCTGCTAAGGAAGAAAAGGGTACAATTAAGAACGGAGGAAGAAGAGCAAGAGGAACAGCTAAGAAAGCAAAAGGAGCAAAGAAGAAAAGAGGAGGAAGAGCAAGAGGAACAGCTAAGAAAGAAAAAGGAGGAACTAAGAAAGAAGAAGGAGCAACTTGAACTCGAAATGGAAATGAAATGCAGCAGCTAAAGTCAATGTGCTAAGAGGCTCTGGAGGATCTCGTATTTCAACTAATATGTCTGTTGAATCTGATGGCATGAGCTCTTATTTCCGAAGAGGACAAAGGAATGTTCAAACACTCAGTACTGAAGCACAAACCGCTACAACCACAGATCAGAATCTACAACCACAACCCGAATTGTCAAGACACACAGGGGTCAAGGGACAAAGGACGTTACAGTGCACTCAAGCACAGCCACGGATTCAGCACCAAAGCATTCACCCTGCACCACAACAATCAACCAGCAGCAGTAACATAATCACTGTTTTAGAGAAACAAAATGAAATAACAGCTTTGCTAGTCCAACAACAGTCTCTTTCATTCTTGCCTAAAAGAGACATTCAAATTTACGATGGTGACCCTTTACATTATCACACCTTCATAAAGTCATTCGAGCACAGTATTGAACAGAAGACTGACAACCATATGGACTGCTTGTACTTCCTTGAACAGTTCACTAGGGGGCAGCCTCGTGAGCTTGTCAGAAGCTGTCAGCATATGGCTCATGACCGAGGGTACGTGAAAGCTAAGGCTTTGCTACATGAGCACTTTGGGAATGGACATAGAATTGCTTCTGCCTACATGGGAAAGGCTCTTTCATGGCCACCAATAAAATCAGAAGATGTCAGAGCTCTGCAAGCATACAGTCTCTTTTTGAGAGGATGCTGCAACGCCATGGAAGAAGTGGAAATGATGTACGAGTTGGACATGTCTGCCAACATGCTAGCCATCATTAGAAAATTACCTTACAAGCACAGAGACTTATGGAGAACTGTGGCCTGTGACCTGCAGGAAAGGCGTGGCCATAGAGCTAGATTTCCTGACATTGTTGACTTCATTGAACGACAGGTGAGAATTGCAAGTGATCCAGTGTTTGGCAATATACAGGACACACCATCAGCAGCAGCACCTAAGGATGTGAGGAAGTCCAGCAATCAACCATATACAAGGGCAAAGGAAAGTAGCTATGGTACCACCATTGCAACAATTGATAGGAAAGAGGAACCTGGAACAAAGATGGAGAGAAGCTCATCTAGTACAACGACTTGTTGGTTTTGCGGAGGTGGACACACATTGGATATGTGCTCTCTATTGGAAAGGAGGGTGCATATCGAGAAGATTGGCTTCTTGAAGAATCATAATGTGTGTTTTGGCTGTTTGTGCATTGGGCACTTGAGTAAAGAATGCAGGCAACGCCTCTATTGCAAAATATGCAATCTCAGGCACCCTAGCATACTTCACATGTACCACAAGGAGGAGGAAACAGATCAAAGGCCAGCCAAAAGAGAATCGGAGACAGCAGTGGGCAGTGCTCCGATCTCTGTACAATCCAGTGGTCTTACAGGGGCCGGTGAGCAGGACAGTACACTCTCTATAGTACCAGTACAGGTCAAATCTAAAGCAGGACATGTTACAATGACTACCTATGCCTTCCTGGATCCCGGTAGCTCAGCATCTTTCTGCACTGAGCGGCTGATGAGCAAGCTGAACGTCACCGGAAGAAGAACAAGTATTCTCCTTAGGACTATGGGCCAGGAGAAAGTGGTTGAAAGCCACATTATTTCAGACTTGGAAGTGGCTGCGTTAGATGGTGACTGGTTTTATGAACTCCCTGACATTTACACACAGGAAAGCATGCCAGTCCACAGAGGCAGGATTGACCTGTTGATAGGAGCCAACGTTCCCAAGGCATTGGAGCCTTGGCGAGTTATACGGAGTGTGGACGAGGGTCCATACGCAGTCAAAACTGTGTTGGGTTGGACTGTGAACGGACCTCTCTGAAGAAAATTGGACAACCAGAATCGTCCAAAGAACGGGAGTTTGGCAAGAGACAAATCAAACCCAGCAGAGGACAGACAAGCTGCCACTTCAGAGAAAGAGCTACAAGAGGATTTGAACCGAAAATTGGAAAAGAAAGAAGAGCGAACAGACGATTCTGTTGCTTCCAAGAGAGCGAGGCGGCGTGACAGAAACGTAGACAATAACATTAAGTTTGAAAGCAACAATTCTGAGGACCATCACATGGATTTCAAGCCTGTGTCTAGAGCTGGGCGATATGGCCTAAATATGATATCACGATATTTTCTGACCTTTCGGCGATACACGATACGCATCACGATGTTTTTCTTTTTTCCCCCCAAACAATTCATTATGAGGCTTACCAAGACAGTATTTGAGTTTGCAAGCTAACATTAAAGACATTAGCATTTTTATATTATATATTAGATTTAGATTATTGGATTATTAGATTATATATTGCATATATTTAGCAATGAGATATTATATGATTTAGATACGAAATATGATGAATTGAAAATGGGGGACCCTGATGTAAACAAGACGAAAGTCTTTCTCTGGTCTGCATCCTCCAGTCCACTGTTGACTGTTGTTGTATTGAGCTGTACTGTATTGTACCTATGCTGCAATCTGTTAATAACGTTTATATTCATTCAGTCGGCAAACAGAATCATTTTGATTGACAGTCGCGTCTGCCAATTACGTCACATCGCTTGCACCCGCCCTGCTGTTCTTAGCACCAATCGGCAAGCGCGTATTAATTTTTTACTTCCGCTATTGGAGAGCTCAATGAAAACAACAATGGCAGCGGTAGCTCGCCGCGGCCGACTTTTACCTTTTAGCTCTGCAGAATGACTAAACGACTGGAGGCATAATGATTTTACTGCAACGGATGTTATAATAAAAGCATTTCCATACATCTGTCTGATTGAAAACGTTATTAACAGACCGCAGAATGGGCACAACGGAGTCAGCACGGGCTGAGATATGAACGGCTAATGCTTGCTATATCTAGGTCGACCTCGGTCGTTGCTATGTAAATACGCTGATGTTATTGAAAGTGTAACTATATAACGTCAATGCCACAAAACGAATGCCTTTGTTATCATAAGTAGTAACTTTTGATGCAGTAGTGTGTGTGTGGGGCGGCGCTGTTCAAAAGTGTCAACGTGTGGACCAGATTGACGCAACACAAGCCTCTTGGGCAAAACATCACGATATCCACGATACGTTTAAAAAGTGTATCGTTAATGAACTGTACCCGATATTTATATAATATCGTCATATCGCCCAGCCCTACCTGTGTCCCAGGAAAAATCGAAGGACAACATTGATACAGGAAAGAAATTCAGAGCTAAAAGAGAATCAAAGAAGGAAGCACTGGCGAGTCCAAAATCGAAATGGCCAGTTGAAGATTCATACACAACTGACTCTAGGGACAAAGCAAACGATGACACTACTTCTGAAATGCCCCGAGGCTATAAGGGCCAAATTAAAACGAAGAGATGTCCAAGGAAGAGGAAGCGGTGCCGGCTCAAAGACAAAAGGTTTGCCTTCAACAGGAAAGAGAGGTGAAAAGAAAAGAGAGCCGTGAGAACGTCAGAAATTGAACTTCATCAGGAAGCGGAAGAGCCATGAGGACATCAGATGTTCATATTCATTGAAACCCATAGACTGATACATATACATACACCCATAGACTGATACATAGACGTACACCCATAGACTGATGCATAGATATACACCCATAGACTGATACATAGATATACACCCATAGACTGATACATAGACATACACCCATAGACTGATACATAGATATACACCCATAGACTGATACATAGATATACACCCATAGACTGATACATAGATATACACCCATAGACTGATACATGGAGATGTGCACCCATAGACTAATACATGGAGATATACACTCATAAACTGACTTTGCCACTTTGGATTACAGTTTTTTGTTTTTTCTGACTTGACTGACCTAGCGATCATAAAGATCCCTCCTTAAGGCTATGTGCTAGTAACCTCTGGCCCTAGGATACCATTAAGAAAGAAGAAAAGGACATTTGCGAGAAAATTATAAAAAAAATCGGAAAAAAAAAATTGTCAATGATTGTGCCTTATATTTAATGTTTAGGGGCCGGTAACGAAAAAAGCTATCGTTAGAGTAATTAGGGGCCGGTAACGAAAAAGAACTATTGTTTGAATAATTTAATGTTTTTTCTTGTAGGCACCTACATATTTTACAATTGTGTAATTATTATATTTGAATAATTAGGGGCCGGCATGTAGGTGCCGTAATGGAGGTCTCTTTATTATGATTCAGTATTCTATTTGTGTTGTATTATTAGTTGTACTGTCACTTTAGGTGGTGGGCGTGCTCACGGGGGTGTGGCGCTAATGGGAGTGTTTTATGGAATTTCATTCACCTTTTCACGGCTGACAGGTCTCGGTGTTTGACAGTTCACAGAAGTTGACAGTTCACGGAGAGAGGGGGTGAGAGCTAGGAGAGCATATTTTCTTTTGACCGCAATAACGCAATACCGCAAAGTGCAAATCGTATTTTGTTTGTCTCATGATGAAGCGAAAGAATAAATGCCTTAAATGTATTTCCTGGACGTGGAACGGAGTTATTTCACGTTGCGCGTCAATTGTTTGAACTCCTCCGCTCAGCCCCTCGGCACTACCTGTCTATGACAGTCTACTGCCGCAACAGGTACTACGACTATGCTTGCACCTCATGGTACCAAAGCACCTCAAAGGCGCTAAAAACAAAATTACAAACATCTCAAAACAAACTGGTCAGACTACTGCTTGACCTGACTCCTAGAACCCACCTCACCCCTGCCCACTTTGACAACCTAGGATGGCTTAGAGTAGACGACAGAGTACAGCAACTTGCAATGGGCCTGGTCTACAAGATACACTACACGACCAAGGTACCCATGTACATGTCAAAATACTTCCCAAAGGTCAGTGAATACCACGATCACAACACCAGAGGGAGCTCCACAAATCATGTTAAACCCAGATTCGGCTCAAACAAGGGACTAAAATCCAGCTCCCGGCGTTGCTATCAGCTTGGCTGGCCTCTCACACTGATACAATTGGCTGTATCAGGGGGTGGGAAAGCTGAAGGGTGGGTCCTGGGCGTTGTGGACAGCGACCCCTACAGTTCGGTCGGGGCGCCTGCTCAGCGAGGGTTGGAACTGAGGAGAGATAGTGTGGCCTCCCACACGCTACACTCTCCCCGGTGAGAACCTGCGCGGCCAGGTTGGCCTGCCCCAGGCTGCACATGCGTCGGAGGAAAGCATGTGACAGTCTCCGGTCTCCCGGACCAACAGTAGGGGAAAGTATGCAACAACCAGGAAGGGTGGGATGGGAGAAAAATCGGGAAAAAGGAGGGGAAGAAAGATAATAATAAAAAAAAAATAAAAAAAAACAAGGGACTAAACACGTTTCGCAATTATGCCACATCAATGTGGAACGCCCTACCCAAAGCTGTAAAGGAATGTGAATCACTACCCACTTTCAAAAACACTCTCAAAAAACACACGGGAGACTTCAATTCGAAACTGGCCCCTAACACAACCCCCTCCAATGTACAGTAAATTACCAAGTATATTCCAATGTACAGTTTTGCTTGTACAGTGGTACAGTGTCCCCCACCCACCCCTCCTACCCAACCTCCCCCCCCCGACCCAACCACCTCCAATGTACAGTCCCCCCCACCTCCTCCAATGTACAGTTTCTACATCAAATGTATATACTTTTTTTTTCTGGACTCTTTTCGTATCACAAACAGTACTGTATTTGCAAATCTGGTATGTCATAAATGTATAGATGTAGCAGTACTGTCTATCTGTATGTCATATATGTTACGATGAATTGAAAATGGGGGACCCTGATGTAAACAAGACGAAAGTCTCTCTCTGGTCTGCATCCCCTTAACAATTGTATGTATTGAGCTGTACTGTACTGTACCCATTCTGTAATCTGTTAATAAACTTTTCATTCATTCATTCATTCATTCAAAGGGTTAACCGTCTGTAGTGTGGTAGTGAAAGGTTAACAGTCTGTAGTGTGGTAGTAAAAGGTTAACCGTCTGTAGTGTGGTAGTGAAAGGTTAACCTGCTGTAGTGAAAGGTTAACCTTCTGTAGTGGTAGTGAAAGGGTTAACCTTCTGTAGTGTGGTAGTGAAAGGTTAACCTTCTTTAGTGTGGTAGTGAAAGGTTAACCTTCTTTAGTGTGGTAGTGAAAGGGTTAACCTTCTTTAACACTATGGTCGCCAAAACCGCCGTACGACGTCTTTCCTCGCCATGCTCATTCTGCCAAAGACGCCGTACCACGTCTTTGATATCAATATTTCAAAAATCTGTGATCGAAATCATATTTCTCCCCCGGAGACCTGAGATCTACTGTTGAGCCCCTCTCAACTCTCCAACGGTTCAAGAGCTCCATCTGGTGGCCGATCGGCGGATCGCCCAAACAGGAAGTGACGCGCCTGAAGTGGTGCTCGCCCATATTTCGTCCGGGCACTCGCTATCGTTAGCGGGACTCCATCTTGATACACTGGACATCGATCGGTTGCAAATAACTCGATAAACATGATTTGGACGTATATACTATTATACAACCTGGAAATGGATCGGATATTTCTACATCCCATAATAGGAACATTTCTGTTCCACGCTCATCGCCCAACGCTATGAGGAAGCTACGGTAAGATTCAGCATTACTAACTGCTCTAATGATCATATCACCCACACTAGATGAATCATATAACGTTGGCCACGGAATTATAAACGACCCCCCCCCCATCCGGTCATCATCAGATCATACTTAGTAACTTCTAGAAGCACGTCCATTTGAAATTTTTTATCTCGCGCAGATTCCTATCAAACTGTATTTCATCATCAATATAATGCATTTAGGGCTATAAATCACGTTCTGGAGAAAGCTGCAGAAAACGATAAAAACATACTTATACTTTAG
>NC_140174.1:1052437-1184937 GCF_963971535.1 Notolepis coatsorum | reverse complement strand
TCCTCCGTCGGTGTGTGAATGTGTGAGTGAGCGGGTCGAATGTGAGGAACTAAATTGTAAAGTGCTTTGGATAAAAGCTGATATATAAAGGCAGCCATTTACCATGTACTCAATAAAACAGATGAGTACAATTAAAAACAGGCAATGGGCAAATTCCATTCTACCTGCATAAGAAACAATCTTCAGGAATATAAAGGCTCTGCCCGTGTTGTTTAACTCACCAAGGAGCTCTGCCTGTGTTGTTTAACTCACCAAGGAGCTCTGCCCGTGTTGTTTAACTCACCAAGGAGCTCTGCCCGTGTTGTTTAACTCACCAAGGAGCTCTGCCCGTGTTGTTTAACTCACCAAGGAGCTCTGCCTGTGTTGTTTAACTCACCAAGGAGCTCTGCCCGTGTTGTTTAACTCACCAAGGAGCTCTGCCCGTGTTGTTTAACTCACCAAGGAGCTCTGCCCGTGTTGTTTAACTCACCAAGGAGCTCTGCCCGTGTTGTTTAACTCACCAAGGAGCTCTGCCCGTGTTGTTTAACTCACCAAGGAGCTCTGCCCGTGTTGTTTAACTCACCAAGGAGCTCTGCCCGTGTTGTTTAACTCACCAAGGAGCTCTGCCCGTGTTGTTTAACTCACCAAGGAGCTCTGCCTGTGTTGTTTAACTCACCAAGGAGCTCTGCCCGTGTTGTTTAACTCACCAAGGAGCTCTGCCCGTGTTGTTTAACTCACCAAGGAGCTCTGCCCGTGTTGTTTAACTCACCAAGGAGCTCTGCCCGTGTTGTTTAACTCACCAAGGAGCTCTGCCTGTGTTGTTTAACTCACCAAGGAGCTCTGCCCGTGTTGTTTAACTCACCAAGGAGCTCTGCCCGTGTTGTTTAACTCACCAAGGAGCTCTGCCCGTGTTGTTTAACTCACCAAGGAGCTCTGCCCGTGTTGTTTAACTCACCAAGGAGCTCTGCCCGTGTTGTTTAACTCACCAAGGAGCTCTGCCCGTGTTGTTTAACTCACCAAGGAGCTCTGCCTGTGTTGTTTAACTCACCAAGGAGCTCTGCCCGTGTTGTTTAACTCACCAAGGAGCTCTGCCCGTGTTGTTTAACTCACCAAGGAGCTCTGCCCGTGTTGTTTAACTCACCAAGGAGCTCTGCCTGTGTTGTTTAACTCACCAAGGAGCTCTGCCCGTGTTGTTTAACTCACCAAGGAGCTCTGCCTGTGTTGTTTAACTCACCAAGGAGCTCTGCCTGTGTTGTTTAACTCACCAAGGAGCTCTGCCTGTGTTGTTTAACTCACCAAGGAGCTCTGCCTGTGTTGTTTAACTCACCAAGGAGCTCTGCCCGTGTTGTTTAACTCACCAAGGAGCTCTGCCTGTGTTGTTTAACTCACCAAGGAGCTCTGCCCGTGTTGTTTAACTCACCAAGGAGCTCTGCCTGTGTTGTTTAACTCACCAAGGAGCTCTGCCTGTGTTGTTTAACTCACCAAGGAGACGGCCGGACGTCCTCGTGGAAGTCGATGGCTGCTTCCTGTTTGAACAGGATGTAGATGTAGCGGTGGAAGCCTGTGCCCTTGGCAGGGAAGGGGGCCAGGTAGGGACACAGCTCCTCTCCTGATTGGACCACACCCCCTGGGATGTTCCCCCTGGGACAAAACAAATGGCCTGCCTTATAAGGACTTCCTCAAGAGGTATTCAGGAAGTATAGACAAATTGAGTCACAAACGGTGTCTGGGGAAGGCACACCCATAGATATATATATAGAACACTAGATAGCTTGCCCGCGCTGCCGGCCAATGGAGAGCGACGTCACTGAACCGCCGCCATCTTGCCAGGGGCAGCCTTGAGTGAGAGTGAGTGAGCTGCACAGACAAAAATACTCATAACTCGCTGAAATATTGACGGATTTACAAACGGTTTGGTTTATTACAAGCATTATTAACGTGGCTATGATTCAAGCGGTTTGTAAAAAAAAACATCTTTACATTTTTTTTTTTTATAAGTATGCAGTATCATAACTACATCTTTGATGTTTATAGCTTGTATAACTTGTTTGTAAATCCGTCAATATTTCAGCGAGTTATGAGTATTTTTGTCTGTGCAGCTCACTCACTCTCACTCAAGGCTGCCCCTGGCAAGATGGCGGCGGTTCAGTGACGCTGGTGACTCCGCCTTAAGCTATCTAGTGTTCTATATAGATATCTATGGGCACACCTCTCATCCCAATCACGGACTGTTTGTCCTCCTCGCCCCCGGGAGGCGCTACAGGAACCTCCGCTCCAGGTCGAGCAGACTCAGGAACAGCTTCTTTCCCTGAATTCTGTGCCACATTGACAGGCCCCCCCCCCCCCCATATAAACCCATCTCACATGTGTGTGTGTGTTCCTGTGTGTCGCCCATCTCACATGTGTGTGTGTGTTCCCGTGTGTCGCCCATCTCACATGTGTGTGTGTGTTCCTGTGTGTCGCCCATCTCACATGTGTGTGTGTGTTCCTGTGTGTCGCCCATCTCACATGCGTGTTCATCTGCATGACAATTAAAGATGACTTCTTCTTCTGTTATTAATGTGACTAAACTAGGTGGTGTGATGCATTAGTACGACGGCAGAGAGATACTCACACGAGCCAGTGTACATACTCGCCCTCGCCGTCCAGGAGGTGCTCGTCTGAAACAGAGAGGGATTTACATTGTTTACACTAAATATATTGTACAATAAACGCTTGGAATACGTGCATACATCGCTCCAGACCAAGACTGTCACTTCCTCATCATAATCTAGTCATACGGTGCCCCCGTGTGGACGTTCAGTAGAATTACAGGATGGGTATCAGAATGCCCCCGTAAAAGGGAGTGTGATTATTTTTATTAGTCGCGTGGCACCGGAATAAAATAGAATAGAAGTACTTTACTAATACCAAGGGAAATTCAGCACCACAGATCGCTCACAATAAACATTTAGTTATTGAATACACAGTCAAAGATATACATTCTAAATATACAGTCCAAAAATATACAGTAAAATGTACTTTCTTTAGACCCAAACTGCGTCTTTATGGTGATTCCGTTTATAAATCAGGGGATTTAAAAAGGTGCTGTGAGGGGTATTTTCTTTGTTAAAATAAGTGTCTACGTGTTAAAATAAGTGTCTACATGTTAAAATAAGTGGTCTATGTGTTAAAATATGTGGTCTACGTGTTAAAATAAGTGGTCTGTGTTCAAATAAGTGGTCTATGTGTTAAAATAAGTGGTCTATGTGTTAAAATAAGTGGTCTATGTGTTAAAATAAGTGGTCTATGTGTTAAAATAAGTGGTCTACATGTTAAAATAAGGTTAGACTAGTGTTTTTGTGGCTCGTTTTTATACGTTTTTGAATACGTTTCATGTCCCTATTACACAGAAATGCGTTTTTTGGCGTTTTTCTTTTTTTGGATACGGCTGAAACGCTAAATTGTGTTTGCGTTTTGGAGAACCCCTAAAAAACGCACCGACAACAGCCGTGTAGTCAGCACGGAGCCGTTGTTGCGAAACGCCCATGCGCAGTAGATACCATCTGCGTGCCCTTCCGGTGACAACAGTGTGTGTGTTTGGGACAGAGCTCCGTGTCCCAAATAGCTGCAGCTACCATGTGTTGTCAAGTTATTGTTATAAGGACCCCAGTCCAAGCTACAACAGTCTGCATTCCCTTAACAATTGTTTGTATTGAGCCGTATTGTATTGTACCCATATGCAATATGTTAAATAAAGTTTACATCCATTCATTCTGCTAGCATTACCGATTGCATGAGCAGCTGGCTAACGTGAGCTATCAAACCCTGATAGCTCAAAGCTCCTCATTCAACTTAACAAGCATTAAACAAAATGGCCCAGTCATCTATTCACCTTTGTTTAATACACACAGCGTTGTCTCTAATGTTATCTAACTACTGATAGCTCTCGATATCATCAGTTTGGTGCTGGCTAAATAGCGTGAGCTAACGTTAGCTTCTAGCCACAATGCTATACTGTTATAATGGCATACTCCATTGACGTTAGCATGCAGTTAAGTGTCTTCGCTCAAGGACACTTCGACACGCTGCCCGGGAGGAGCAGGAATCGAACCGGGAACCTTCCGACTTCCAGGCGACCGCTCTGCTTCCTGAGCCACAGTAAATTATTTGAACTATTTGTCAAATAATTATGACGTTTTGAGATCCATGCGCCATTTGGCGACATGATGGAAGGATGAATGAATATACTTTTTTATTATTAACTATGTAAAGAAAAAAACAGCGCGTAGCTTAGGTATCTTAAGAAAAACCAGACGCATATTAAATTTGAGATCATTATACACAATTTATTGTACTCTTTTATTACCATATCTAACTTACTGTATAGAAACTTGGGGAAACACATACAAAACTAATCTGAATCCTATTATCATCTTACAGAAAAAGGCAATAAGGGCTGTGAACAATGTTAGTTATCTCCATCCTACAAACACACTGTTTTTTGAACTAAGGGCATTAAAGTTCCTCGACTTAGTTGACCTTAAAACAGTAGAGATAGTTTTTAAAGCTAGAAGTTATCAACTGCCATGTAACTTACAAATTGTGTTTAAAGAACGAGAGGTGACGTATAATTTAAGAAGAACACTCCATTTGAAACAGCCTAGAGCTCGAACCACACTTAAAACGTAAAAGTATATGTCTGTGTCAGTGAAAGGAGTGAAACTCTGGAACAATATACCGGATGAAATAAAAAACAGCAGGAGTATTTTTAAGTTTAAAAAGATGTTTAAAAACAGGGTTCTAGAATCTTATAGTAAAATTTAACCTACAATATTTTTTTCTTTTCTTTTTTTTCTACCATGAAACTCTGGTATTGCAGATTAATTTTAGATGTTTCCTATGTTGGCTTATGTTCTTTTCAGGAACGTATTTTTTTTTGTTGATTGTTGATTTTTTGTTTGTTTGTTTGTTTGTTTTATCTTGCAAACTTTAACTTTTTTTGTTCTTTTCTGGATCGTTTTTTGTTGATTTTTGATTGTTGATTTTTAATTTATTTTTTTATATATTTTGAAAACTAACTTTTTTGAATTTGTTTTTTTGAATTAGGGGTAGGTTGCTCTATAAGCCTTCGGCTTCAAACCTATCCTTTTCGTTTGTTTATTTGTGAAAATGTTCGAAATAAAATAATTAATTCATTCATTCATCACGGTGGAACATGGGCAGGGTTCAAGTCAGTTTATTAAACTCATAGTTAGCCACTCTGCCCCCTAGTGGCATCCCGCGGGCATGACACTTTGTGTAAGACCAGTTGGATCCATAATGACGAGGCTTTGACACAGTGTCCTTCCTGACTGTGTCCACAGGGGGCGCTCCTCCTCCTCGAAGCCCACTACCCCTCACCCTAACACAGACTCACCAGGACAGGGAGCCCCCCTCCTCCCCCTCCCCCCCACTACCCCTCACCCAGACTCACCAGGACGCCTGTAGCTGTTCCGCAACCGTTCCTATTTCCGGGGTAGGCCTGATTGGCCCCGACAGGCACGTGACCCGCCGCGGCCACGCCCCGCGGCAGCCCCAGGAGCAAGCGTGCTACTGCTGGAGTTCGCTTCGCCTTTCACATCGCTGCCGTTGGCGAAAGCAGACAAATGAATGACTAATTCGGTCAGAAATAACGTAACTAATAACGTTAGTAAGCACTGCTTATATGCTTATTATGTCTGCGGGGTACAGTAAACGTTTCTCCCGGTACATTCTGAAGAGCACACCGCTGTATGTTGGAGAACCAGCGGTCTTCCTCACTCGAGTGAGACTAAAGCCGTGCACTGCACAGTCTCTAACAGTGTAACAGTAAGAAGCATTTTGGATAAAAGTATTCTGTACTTCTGTATGACAACAATGTATGCCTTTCAAATGTTAAATGATTAAATGATACACAGCGAAATCTACGCTCTCGCCTCTCATCCTGCTCTCATCCTGCTTTCGCCAACGGCAGCGATGTGAAAGGCGAAGCGAACTCCAGCAGTAGCGCGCTTGCTCCTGGGGCTGCCGCGGGGCGTGGCCGCGGCGGGTCACGTGCCTGTCGGGGCCAATCAGGCCTACCCCGGAAGTAGGAACGGTTGCGGAACAGCTACAGGCCACCAGGACAGGGAGCCCCCCTCCTCCCCCTCAAAGCCCACTACCCCTCACCCTCACCCAGACTCACCAGGGCAGGTGAGCAGCAGGGTCCACAGGGAGCCCTCCTCCGCCTCGAAGCCCACGTGAGGAGCAGCTGTGGCCTGCAGGAGACACGTGTTGCGTGGGGGGGGGGGGGGGGGGGAAGTAGGGACATGTATCAATATCGTTTACCGTCCATAGAATAGAATACTTTATTGATCCCGAGGGAGATTCAGAACTAATACAGATCGCTCACAATAAACAAATGTAGGTCAAAAATCTAAAATCACAAATAAGAATAAAAATACAGTCAAGGATATACATTCTCAAATATACAGCCAGAAATATACAGTATTATACAGTAAAAAGTTTACAAGAAACGCAATGGAGACGCAAACCCAACCACACCGTACCAAACCAAACCCAACCACACCGTACCAAACCAAACCCAACCACACCGTACCATACCAAACCCAACCACACCGTACCATACCAAACCCAACCACACCGTACCAAACCAAACCACATCGTACCATACCAAACCCAACCCAACCACACCGTACCATACCAAACCCAACCCAACCACACCGTACCATACCAAACCCAACCCAACCACACCGTACCATACCAAACCACATCGTACCATACCAAACCCAACCCAACCACACCGTACCATACCAAACCCAAACCAAACCACATCGTACCATACCAAACCCAACCACACCATACCAAACCCAACCACACCATACCAAACCCAACCACACCATACCAAACCCAACCACACCGTACCAAACCACATCGTACCAAACCCAACCACACCGTACCAAACCCAACCACACCATACCAAACCCAACCACACCATACCAAACCCAACCACACCATACCAAACCCAACCACACCGTACCAAACCAAACCCAACCCAACCACACCGTACCAAACCCAACCACACCGTACCATACCACACCATACCAAACCCAACCACACCGTACCAAACCCAACCACACCATACCATACCCAACCACACCATACCCAACCACACCATACCCAACCACACCATACCATACCCAACCACACCATACCCAACCACACCATACCAAACCCAACCACACCGTACCATACCAAACCCAACCACACCATACCCAACCACACCATACCAAACCACACCACACCATACCCAACCACACCGTACCATACCCAACCACACCATACCACACCATACCAAACCATACCCAACCACACCGTACCAAACCCACCATACCACACCGTACCCAACCACACCATACCATACCCAACCACACCATACCAAACCACACCATACCCAACCACACCATACCCAACCACACCAAACCATACCCAACCACACCATACCCAACCACACCATACCAAACCACACCATACCCAACCACACCAAACCATACCCAACCACACCATACCCAACCATACCGTACCATACCAAACCCAACCACACCGTACCAAACCCAACCACACCATACCATACCCAACCACACCGTACCATACCCAACCACACCAAACCAAACCCAACCACACCAAACCAAACCACACCATACCAAACCGCACCGTATCAAACCAAACCACACCGTATCAAACCAAACCGCACCATACCAAACCCAACCACACCGTACCAAACCCAACCACACCGTACCAAACCAAACCACACCGTACCAAACCAAACCAAACCGCACCGTACCAAACCCAACCACACCGTACCATACCAAACCCAACCACACCGTACCAAACCAAACCAAACCGCACCGTACCAAACCCAACCACACCGTACCATACCAAACCCAACCACACCGTACCAAACCAAACCCAACCACACCGTACCAAACCCAACCACACCACACCATACCAAACCCAACCACACCGTACCAAACCAAACCCAACCACACCGTACCAAACCCAACCACACCACACCGTACCAAACCCAACCACACCGTACCAAACCCAGTGTTACGGACGGTGTCCTTATGTATGTATATAGAGGGAGTAATGTATCTTATGTTGTATATATAGGCATGTTTTGTTTGTTGTTGTCTTGTCTCCCCCTTGTGTCTACATATCCCACTCTCAGGTTCCCAGTTGCAGCAGCAGCTGGTCAATCAGCAACTCACCCCGGTGCAGCGGCAGCTGAGACTCGTTCTGCAATCAACATCCACTCTCCCTTCATATACCCTGTGTTTCAGTGTTAGTTAGCTCCCTGGTTCGTTTGGTCTGTGTGCTGTGGTAACTATTCTTGGTCTGTGTGGGGGAGCCCTTTGTGTGTTCTGGTAATAGAGCTGGTGAAGGCTCTGGCACTTTGTGCTGTTAGTTTAGGAGGTGTGTTTAGTGTTGTGTATCTCTATTATATAAACTGTATCTTTAGTGTTGTATCTTTGGTGTAGAGCTGGTACCTGAAGCTCTGGTTCATTGCATTATGTTTAGGAGTCTTTATAGTTTGTGTACATTTCTGTTTTGTTCCTAACCCGTGTATATTTATTCCTCGTCACCCAGCCTATGGTGATTGTTTTGCTTTGTTATTAATCTTTTGTTTCGCACACAGGGACATTGAGGGCAGGAAGATACCCTGGGGTCTACATCTGCATCACGTAGGAGATCTACTGTTAAAGACACCAGTTTAGAGTGAGCACCACCTCCTGTACTTTGGGGCGTCCGCGCCTGTAAAGGGGGGGGTGGGCTTTTGTTTCCTTTTGATATTATTTGGTGCTCACTGGTAGGTCCTCTTTGCTCTCTGTGTTGCTGATCCTTATTTGTAAAATAAATATTGTTATTTTACAATCTGTCTCCGGTGTTTTGTGTCACTGCACCCTCACCTATCCTGTCTGTGGCCTAGTGTTGCGTCTCCCCACGGGGGCACGTAACACCCAGCCACACCATACCAAACCCAGCCACACCATACCAAACCCAGCCATACCATACCAAACCCAGCCATACCATACCAAACCCAGCCACACCACACCATACCAAACCCAGCCACACCACACCATACCAAACCCAGCCACACCATACCAAACCCAGCCACACCATACCAAACCCAGCCACACCGTACCAAACCACATTATTATTATTACTAGAAGAAACATTTTATATATATAAAAAAATATATATATATATATAATTATATATAAACGTACTTCAGTAGGCGTCAGCTGGTTGCCATAATGCACGTGTGCGCCGCCGTCCTGGCCGTAGTTGATGCGCAGGGGCACGCGGGGCACAAAGTACGCCAGGGGGAACAGGTCTCTGAACACGCCGTAGTGCTCTGCCAGCCTGCGGACGTGGTGCGGGCCGGACGTCTCCTCCCAGGCGGCCTGCACACGGGCCAGGGGCACCCTCACTGGGGCACAGAGACAATATATATATATATATACACTGTACACGTCTCCTCCCAGGGGGCCTGCACGCGGGCCAGGGGCACCCTCACTGGGGCACAGAGACAATATATATATATATACACACTGTACACGTCTCCTCCCAGGCGGCCTGCACGCGGGCCAGGGGCACCCTCACTGGGGCACAGAGACAATATATATAATATATATATATACACAACACACACTGTACATATACTCTCCGTTTGTTCAGAAGTAAAGATGGACTCGTTAAGACCCATGACCTTGCCTTGTTCTGTCTCAGCATTCTTTCCTGTATTCTGTATTTCCCCACTTAAGGGCTCTACATCTACACGCTCTACATGCTCTACATCTACACGCTCTACATGCTCTACATGCTCTACATCTACACGCTCTACATGCTACATGCTCTACATCTACACGCTCTACATGCTACATGCTCTACATCTACACGCTCTACATGCTCTACATCTACACGCTCTACATGCTCTACATGCTCTACATCTACACGCTCTACATGCTACATGCTCTACATCTACACGCTCTACATGCTACATGCTCTACATCTACACGCTCTACATGCTACATGCTCTACATGCTACAGCAACTGCGACGCGAATGCAACGCAACATGGTTGCAGATGTTGTAGAGGGTGTTGCGAGGATGTTGCGAGGATGTTGCGTACCTAATCTGAACAACCGTTGCGTTGATGTTGTGTAGCGTTGCGTTGATGTTGTGTAGCAGTGATTGGTTGGTTGAGTGAATGGGGGCGGGGCTGTCATATAATAATATTGGTCCCGCAGGCAGGAATACTATCCTTGATAGTTAACGTAATTTATACAAATGAAAGTATTGATTTCGCCGTAACGAATCATTAAAGAAATATACCGTTAACTGGAATATGTTAGTTTCTTACACATATGTTGGATTATGTAATTGGTTTGTCATGACAAACCAATAAAGAATTGTGAATTAACCGGTGGTTATCCTATAACCCTAGTTATGTACATTTCAACAAAGTGGAGCCGCAGGGGACTTCCATAGCATACGCCTTCAAATCCTCTTACCTTGACGATTAAAAGCCTCCACAATTTAGTAAACAGTGTTCCTGGTGTTGATATTTTACGATGCCAGCTTGTGAGAATTCGTTGTAGCCAGCCAGCTAACATTAATGCCATTCAGAATTTATTAACATCGCTACAACAACACAGTAACGTTAATATAATTACATGCATCATTGTTTACAATGAACGGTGGGGCTAATCGAAAGGACTGAACACAGGGACACGTTAAACAGCAATCAATTAATTTAATACAACAACAGGTAGTTCGAGCTGCACTTTCGTGCCTATACGTGGTGTGGTCGTGCCTATACGTGGTGTGGTCGTGCCTATACGTGGTGTGGTCGTGCCTATACGTGGTGTGGTCGTGCCTATACGTGGTGTGGTCGTGCCTATACGTGGTGTGGTCGTGCCTATACGTGGTGTGGTCGTGCCTATACGTGGTGTGGTCGTGCCTATACGTGGTGTGGTCGTGCCTATACGTGGTGTGGTCGTGCCTATACGTGGTGTGGTCGTGCCTATACGTGGTGTGGTCGTGCCTATACGTGGTGTGGTCGTGCCTATACGTGGTGTGGTCGTGCCTATACGTGGTGTGGTCGTGCCTATACGTGGTGTGGTCGTGCCTATACGTGGTGTGGTCGTGCCTATACGTGGTGTGGTCGTGCCTATACGTGGTGTGGTCGTGCCTATACGTGGTGTGGTCGTGCCTATACGTGGTGTGGTCGTGCCTATACGTGGTGTGGTCGTGCCTATACGTGGTGTGGTCGTGCCTATACGTGGTGTGGTCGTGCCTATACGTGGTGTGGTCGTGCCTATACGTGGTGTGGTCGTGCCTATACGACCGCACCACAGCCACAGGGATATACGCGGCTTTGACGAGCTCTCTCTCTCTCCTGCCGATTAGATTCAGCAGCTCTTCCTCGAGTGCCTGTAGCTGCCTGCATCCATCCCTGCTGCTAGCTAACGTTGAAACTAACCTAAAGTTAGTTGTTCACCAACGATCTACACAGACACCAACAAACACAGAACCGGACTAAGTTACACAAGCAGATAGCGATAGCGTCATAAATACTTCCGGTCGGGGGGGGGTTTCAAAATAAAAGAGCGGCGTCTAGAACACCGGAAAGACGTTTATTTTGTACATTATCTAACGTTAAAACGAACCTAAACTAACGTTACAACTAACCTTAAACTAACGAACTAAATATAACTATATTACACTATATACAAGAACACAAGCAAAAACAAACATAAACACGGCTATTATATGGGTTGTAACTTGTTATCGATGGGTTGGTTGAGAAGGGGAGTTTCATCTATCTAGGGAACCTATAGCTGCATCCGGGGTACAATGTTGCATCATAGGCTGCGCGTCGATGTTGCAGAAGCATAAAGGCAGAGTGTCTGCAACACCGTCGCGTTGTCGATGTTGGGTCGCAGTCGCGTTGCAGTTGCTGTAGCATGTAGAGGCCTTTAGCCAATAGCAAAGTATATTTAATAGCCTTAACAACTTTTAACTACGCTCTTATACTGATAATACTGTTTTAATTATGCTCTTAAAATGTCTCTCTCTATTCTGTTAACATCTTGCCTCCCTATGACTTGTGAATAATTGATAACAATAATAATGTAAACGGGGAGGTTTGAGGAACGCTCCGTCTGAGGGGGTTTGTGTTCGCGGTGAGGGACACAAAATGGCCGCCGCACAGCGACTACCGATGGTCGCTGCTGCGGCGTCACGCGCGGTCCGACGGGGGGGGGGGGGGGGGGGGGGGCAGGGGGCTACTTACGGGTGCGGAGGCGGGCGGCCCTCTCCAGCTCCACGCTGCTCTTGTTCTCCTTCAGCACCCTCCTCCTCTCCTTCACCTCGCGGCTCCGCGGGGGGCGGCAGCGCGCCAGGCCGATGTTCACCAGCTCAGCGGGCGCTGCCACGGAACAAGTTAAGGTTTAGTTTTATTTGTCACGTATAAGGTACATTATTACAGTGACATGCTTGGTTCTGTACGAGCCCCCTGGGAATGTGCTTCATAGAGAACCAAACGGTTTAAAGAATAAAGACCAAACACTATATAAAATATACAAACTAAAGTACAAAATGCAACCAAAATGCAAGAATGCAAAATGAGGTAGGGATGTAGTTTGTAATAGATGATTAAAACACGGCGTGGTGTTAAGAAGTGTCTATAGTGTCTAAAGTGAATGTTAAAGTTGAGTGGTGTTAAGAAGTGTCTATAGTGTCTAAAGTGAATGTTAAAGTTGAGTGGTGTTAAGAAGTGTCTATAGTGTCTAAAGTGAATGTTAAAGTTGAGTGGTGTTAAGAAGTGTCTATAGTGTCTAAAGTGAATGTTAAAGTTGAGTGGTGTTAAGAAGTGTCTATAGTGTCTAAAGTGAATGTTAAAGTTGAGTGTTGGATGCAGATGTAGTTTGTAATAGATGATTAAAACACGGCGTGGTGTTAAGAAGTGTCTATAGTGTCTAAAGTGAATGTTAAAGTTGAGTGTTGGATGCAGATGTAGTTTGTAATAGATGATTAAAACACGGCGTGGTGTTAAGAAGTGTCTATAGTGTCTAAAGTGAATGTTAAAGTTGAGTGTTGGATGCAGATGTAGTTTGTAATAGATGATTAAAACACGGCGTGGTGTTAAGAAGTGTCTATAGTGTCTAAAGTGAATGTTAAAGTTGAGTGTTGGATGCAGATGTAGTTTGTAATAGATGATTAAAACACGGCGTGGTGTTAAGAAGTGTCTATAGTGTCTAAAGTGAATGTTAAAGTTGAGTGTTGGATGCAGATGTAGTTTGTAATAGATGATTAAAACACGGCGTGGTGTTAAGAAGTGTCTATAGTGTCTAAAGTGAATGTTAAAGTTGAGTGGTGTTAAGAAGTGTCTATAGTGTCTAAAGTGAATGTTAAAGTTGAGTGTTTAAAGTGAATGGATGCAGATGACATTATGACAAACCCCCGTTTCCACCGCAGCACCAGAGAACACGACGTGTTTACAACTGTGTTTCCCTCCTCCTCTCCATGGGGGGGGGGGGGGGGTAGCTTCCATGGGGGGGGGGGGGGTAGCTTCCATGGGGGGGGGGGGTAGCTTCCATGGGGGGGGGGGGGGGGTAGCTTCCATGCCCATCCCTGTTGCTCCTAGTTTTGGTTCTAATCTAAATCTAGTTCTAGCTTTTGTTTTATTGCCATTTTTTTATTATGGTAGTTAGTGGCATGTGTCTGATAGGGATATATTATTAAAATATTGTATAATTGGCTGATATGAACATAGATAATGTATGTAAAAGCTAAATAGTATATTATGCTGTATTCTATTATGAATTAATTATGAGTAGGTATTATTGTATTGTATTATGAATTCATAAGGCGTATATATTGTTGTATTGTATTATGAATTTGATTAGGGTTTTTATTGTTGTTTTAATTGTCTGTATGACATGTGAATGTTGTGAGTGTATAAGTCTGTAACTGTATTTTACGTGTTATGGACCCCAGGAAGAATAGCCCCAGCACTGCTGTGGCTAATGGGGATCCAAATAAACTTAAACTTAAACTTAAAGTCCTGATGCTAATGTTTTTAGTGCTGTTCCTTCAGACAAATTATGACTAGGCCTATTTGTAAAAATAGGATTATTACTATTTAAAAGGACCTCTTGATTGTATCAAACACAATTCAAACAAGCCATATCCATTGTTTAAGCCACAAAGCAAGCAGCGTTGGAGCGCTTCCCTCAGATGAAATGGTAAAATGGTGTCTGTGAGAGGCATTTTGTTTACCAGTCAGTGTAAGTAATGTGGAGGGGTTTGACTCACTGTGAATCAAGGGCTTCACACTTGATTGGCAGGTTTAATTGGGACCTTAAAGAGGAACACCACTCAAATAAAAAATGCTAATATGTTGTATCCGTGGCACAAGACAGTTATTTTATCAATATTTGTGAACCTGAGCTACTCTCTCTCCCAACGCTAGAAACCAGAGAAGTAAGAATCAAACTTATGATGTCATCTATACTGTATAGGCTGGAGCTGCTCTGTTGATAATGAAGGGAGACTGATTGTGTGGATCCACAGAAGATCTTTTCTTTAGTTAATATCCAAATTATAAATGGCAAATAATGGCACCTTGGCTTGACGGCCTCTCTTCGACCTGACCCGGCCGCGTCAACACGTTAGGCAACCAACTTGCGTTCAGCGTTTCTCTGATTGGCCACGACGCCCATGTGCCGGAACAGCAGCGCGAGAGAGCGGCAGTGCGGAAATAGGCTGCATTCTATTGCCATTCTCTGCGACAAACTCTAACCTTAACCAACTCCGAAAGAATGCCTAAACTTAACCCTAACCTTAACCAACTCCGAAACAATGCCTAAACTTAACCCTAACCTTAACCAACTCCGAAACAATGCCTAAACTTAACCCTAACCTTAACCAACTCCGAAACAATGCCTAAACTTAACCCTAACCTTAACCAACTCCGAAACAATGCCTAAACTTAACCCTAACCTTAACCAACTCCGAAAGAATGCCTAAACTTAACCCTAACCTTAACCAACTCCGAAAGAATGCCTAAACTTAACCCTAACCTTAACCAACTCCGAAAGAATGCCTAAACTTAACCCTAACCTTAACCAACTCCGAAACAATGCCTAAACTTAACCCTAACCTTAACCAACTCCGAAACAATGCCTAAACTTAACTCTAACCTTAACCAACTCCGAAAGAATGCCTAAACTTAACCCTAACCTTAACCAACTCCGAAAGAATGCCTAAACTTAACCCTAACCTTAACCAACTCCGAAAGAATGCCTAAACTTAACCCTAACCTTAACCAACTCCGAAAGAATGCCTAAACTTAACCGGCGAAAGAATGCACGTTTATATAGAGAGGTGATAAATTAATTAAACGTAAAAAAAAATAAAAAAAAATTGAAGTGATTCGAACTTGTCACCAACGCACCGCAGGCTCCACAGCAAGGCGGCGAACGAGTTGAGCTAACTGTCGATGTGAAAACAGGGGGGATTACGGCTGCATAATGCGGGGGCGTCGCCGCGGGGGCGTGGCTAGGCGCAAGCTGGTTGCCTGAAGTAATGAAGCGACCGGGCCCCCAGGCAGGAGACCGTTTCAGCACTAGTCTGGTTTTGCATTTTTGCAAAAAGAAAAAATATATATATAAATAAAAAAAACTGCATTCTGTACTTCATTTAGTAATTTAGTTTGTAAATGTCTCCCTGTCTCTCGGTGAGTGGATGTCTCCAGTGATGGTGTGTCGATATACAGCCCTGGTCCCGCCCCCGTTGGGCCTGTCTGTCAAGGTGCTGTGATGGTCAAGGTGCTGTGATGGTCAAGGTGCTGTGATGGTCAAGGTGGTGTGATGGTCAAGGTGCTGTGATGGTCAAGGTGGTGTGATGGTCAAGGTGCTGTGATGGTCAAGGTGCTGTGATGGTCAAGGATCCGACCGGATCAACTGGACCATCTCACCTGCTGCCCTCTCTCTACTCCACCTGGGAGTCTGGGAGTGTTGCGGATATGGATATGGATTTTATGGTGGTTTTTGTTCTGGGTCTATTGTGATGTTTCTTCTTTTTTTTTTATCTACTTTTTCTCCCCATTTTCTATGTTTCTCCCATCCCAATTTCGTATTATCCAATTCTACCCTCCCCTGCCTCGAACGCTGCTAGACCATGCCTCCCACTGGTCGGCTGCAGTGAGGATAGAAGCCTTGCATCACGTGTCCCCTCCGGTACACGAGGAGGCAGCCTGTCGCATCTTTTCACCTGCACAGCGCCATCTCTCAGCGGCGAGGAGTAACGCGTGGGAGGCTCACGCCGCCCCCAATGCTTCCTGATTCTGCTGCGCAGGCGCACCAACCGACCTGTAGGAGTCGCTGTTCACAACGTCCGATCCCCACCCACCAGCTTCCCACCCCCCAATACGGCCAATTGTATTAGTATGAACGACCAGCCAAGCCGGAAGCAACGCAGAGAGCTGGACTCAAACCCAGCATCTCCTGCGTTAGTGGCGAGCGCCTTGCCCACTGCGCCACTTAGCCGTGTGATGTTTCTTCTTGACTTGTAAAAGCCCATGTGATCTCGGGCTACAAATACATTTGATTTGATATTGTATATTTTTGTGTCTGGACTTTATTCTTTAAACTTTTTACTGAATGAAACACAATCTCAGGAGGCTCGTACAGAACCAAGCATTCCACTGTAATGTACATGTACCTTATGTGTGACAAATAAAACAAAACTTAAAACACTTAAGATGGCTTCCAGTAGGGGGCAGAATAACACAACTATAGGCTCATCACGGTGCATCGGACCATCAACGCCAAGACGCGTGATGTCTCGCAGACCACCTCCCTCCCGCTCAACGAACAATAAACACTATACAACAACCATCAAATGCACACAGCACACACATCCACACGCACACTCATTTAAACAAACAACACTCTCCACACTTTAGATCACACAAACACACTTTATATTTATTGATAAAGGATTTGCACTACAACTCGTACACCTTACTGTAAATTGTACCTAAATTGTACCTCATCCCATTTCTGCTTTGCACTATATAGTATTGTATATTAGTATATTGCACAGTATATTGTATATTATATGGTAACTCAGTTACGTCTACTCTGCATCGAACATTGTACATATGTCTATACTGAACATTGTGACTTCTACTTTTACTTCTATTTTACATGCTATACTATTTTATTTCATACTTCTACGTCTTGTCTAGCACAGTCAATCAACGCTCTCTCTGTCTAGAGACTAGAACGAGTTGCCTCCACTAGTCAAGCAGACCTCTTTATATATATATATATACATTTATAAAGAAAGTATTGACTAGTAGTTGTGTCATCCTTGATCATTTCTAATAATAAGCACGTCGTTTACGTGTCTTTAATAAATCAACCCTCTGCTGATGACGTTGCTATGTGACAGTTAATTATTCCTTTAGTGTTTCTCACGGGACTTCTATAAGACGTGAACGCTGCTCATCTCAGACGTGTGTCACGCCCATAACGTGTGTCACGCCCATAACGTGTGTCACGCCCATAACGCCGGGATGTCAAACCCAGTTTCCCCTCAGTTGTATGGACATAAAAATATAAACATTTTCATAATTATACATTTGATCGAGCCAAGCCTACTTAACTCTTTCACTGCCACACGACAGAAGGTTAACCCTTTACTATCACACAACCGACGGCGATGCTCCATTATTAGCACCATTAGCTAATGATGCTAATGATGGAGCATCGCCGTCGGTTGTGTGATAGTAAAGGGCTAACCTTCTGTATTGTCACAGTGAAAGGGTTAACCGGCTGTCGTGTGGCAGTGAAAGGGTTAACATGACTGACAGACAGCACCCCCCCCCCCCCACATTTGACAAGAGTTTCCCCACAGAGTCTACAGGAAGTATGTAGCCTGTTTATTTCATGTCACATCCATAACACAGATTGTTTGCCCTGTTGCAGTATGATGATGAAAATGCATTTAAACAATGTTGTGTGTGGTGTCTACACGCCCCCCCAGGAGGTCCCATGAATATACAGTATATGTGAATGAGTTGATGTACGCCTAAACCAGTGGACCAGTGGATTTTCGGAGGCATTGTTAGATGTTTGGAGCCCCCCGCATCCCATCCATAACGCTGGAAGTGACCTCAATTAAAGTTCAGTTGATAACTTTGCTGATTTTGCTGATTTTCTTTATTTTTCTATTAGAAGGGTTTGTAATAATATCTGCTTATGGTCTGGTCAACCGTAACGGTTTGTTTCTATCTACATATAAGTAACAAATATGCAAATAACCCCTATATTACCAGTTTTATTCCCGTTAATTCCCATCATCATGGAGGGTTTCCTACCTGGCTCAGGGTATTCTTGCTCCACATGCTTCCTGTAAGTTCTCCACCACACGTCCTTGTTCTTCGCCTCCTCTGCCTTCTTCAGGTAGCGGGTGTAGCTGCGGTACTTCTCCAGGGACTCGAGGTTGTGGAAGTCGATGTCCTCGTTTGGCATCGGACCCAACGGAGCAGCCCGCCTGCACAGGACGGCTGAGGTTCAGACATCAGGTTAGATATACAGGCCTGGTGTGTTTACGCTGTTTTCAAGGTCTGCCATCTTGGGTAAATACAACTTTTCATTACCACCACCATGCATTATTCTGGAGGCGACAAGGAGGGAGATAACTCAAGATAATTAAAGAAGCCCCCCACCCACGTCTGTACATTCTCTACTGTATCTTGTCCATTTATGGAGAGAATCTACTGATGATTGATTGATTGATAACGTTATTAAGATTGCAGAATGGATACAATACAGTACGGCTCAATACACACAATTGTTAAGAGGATGCAGACCAGAGAAAGACTTTCGTCTTGTTTCCATCAGGGTCCCCCATTTTCAATTCATCATAACATACATGACATACAGATAGACAGTACTGCTACATCTATACATTTATGACATACCAGATCTACAAATATACAGTACTGTTTAAGAGACAGAGATTATAAAAGAAATTATATACATTCGAGGGGGAAGAAACTGTACATTGGAGGAGGTGAATGAATGAATGAATGAAAACTTTATTAACAGATTGCAGAATGGGTACAGTACAGTACGGCTCAATACATACAATTGTTAAGGGGATGCAGACCAGAGAAAGACTTTCGTCTTGTTTACATCAGGGTCCCCCATTTTCAATTCATCGTAATTGAACGATAAGGTAAGGTAAGGTAACGATCAGAGATTCATAATTGATTATTTACTATGAATGAATGAATGAATGAATGAATGAATGAATGAATGAATGAATGAAAACTTTATTTAACAGATTGCAGAATGGGTACAATACAGTACGGCTCAATACATACAATTGTTAAGGGGATGCAGACCTGAGAAAGACGTTTGTCTTGTTTCCATCAGGGTCCCCCATTTTCAATTCATATAGACATATATGACATACATGACATACAGATAGTCAGTACTGCTACATCTATACATTTATGACATACCAGATTTGCAAATACAGTACTGTTTGTGATACAGAAGGAGTCAAGAAAAGGGAGTATATACATTTGACGTAGAAACTGTACATTGGAGGAGGTTGGGTGGGGGGGGTTGGGTACATTGGGATATTGACAACCATACTGGGTAATTTACATTGGAGGTGGTTGGGGGGGGGGGGGGGGGGGCACACTGTATAAACAAGTAACACTGTACATTGAGGGGGGGGGGGAGGAGACACTGTACAAACAAACACAATTGTACATTGAACTATTGACAAAACCATACTAGGTAAATGACTGTACATTGGAGGGGGTTGGGTTAGGATATTTACAGGGGCCAGTGTTGAATTGCAGTCTCCCGTAGGTGTCCCTTGAGAGAGGTTTTGAAAGTGGGTAGTGATCCACATTCCTTTACAGCTTTGGGTAGGGCGTTCCACATTGATGTGGCATAATTGCGAAACGTGTTTAGTCCCTTATTTGAGCCGAATCTGGGTTTAACATGATTTGTGGAGCTCCCTCTGGTGTTGTGATCGTGGTATTCACTGACCTTTGGGAAGTATTTTGACATGTACATGGGTACCTTGGTCGTGTAGTGTATCTTGTAGACCAGGCCCATTGCAAGTTGTACTCTGTCGTCTACTCTAAGCCATCCTAGGTTGTCGAAGTGGGCAGGGGTGAGGTGGGTTCTAGGAGTAAGGTCAAGCAGTAGTCTGACCAGTTTGTTTTGAGATGTTTGTAATTTTGTTTTTAGCGCCTTTGAGGTGCTTTGGTACCATGAGGTGCAAGCATAGTCGTAGTACCCCTGAATGAGTGCTCCTGCCAGAGTCTTCAGGGTGTTCTTGTTTACCAGAGAGGAGATCCGGTACAAGAATCGAGTTCGTTGGTTGACTTTTTTTATTACATTGGATGCCATTTTGTCACAGGAGAGATTAGCCTCTAGGATGGAACCCAGGTAGGTAATTTCATCTTTCCTTGTGACAATATTGTCACCCACTGTAACTGAGAAGCCGTCGGTCTTGCTGAGTTTGTTATTTGAACCGAAGAGAATGGACTCTGTTTTGCCCATGTGTAATGATAGTTTGTTATCAGCGAGCCATATGCAGATTCTGCCAAGTTCCGAGCTGAGGGTTTTTTCAACCTGTAACTTGTTCTTGTCAGAGACTAGCCCCTTTCGTGACTTTCGGTTTGCAAGCCTGTGGCTTTTGTGACCGGAGTCACCAGTCTTGGAAACTGGTTCTTCCGCTTCTTCCCAGTAACGTGAACGCGGCATGGTGCGCATGCGCTGTGACACCAACGGCGGAGATGGACGTTCGGTCTGTAAATACCACTCGTCGAGTAACAATGTTTTAAACTGTTTATTAGCAACTCCGAGCTTCCAGACCCCATCGTGAAGCTGTGTTAGACCCATATTGTACGCTGGGTATCTTTGAAATTCAGATCTGATGTATTCTTGACACACCGCGAGCCCCTTGACGACGCTTGGTCGTTTCGCTACTGGGTGATCGGGGCGGGTGGGCAAGTGACTCCGGTCACAAAAGCCACAGGCTTGCAAACCGAAAGTCACGAAAGGGGCTAGTCAGAGACCAGCAGGGCTGAGTCGTCCGCAAACAGGAACAAGTTGCAGTCACAAGCTGACGACATGTCATTTGCATAAATTAGGAACAGTAGCGGTCCTAGTATGCTTCCTTGTGGAACACCACAGCTCACTGTGAGGGGGGGGATAGGGTACCGTTTACCTCCACCATCTGTTCCCTCCCCTCAAGGTAGGATTGCATCCAGCTCACTGATAAACTATCAAAACCAATTGCTTTTAGCTTGTCAATCAGAATGGAGTGATTGACCGTGTCAAAGGCCTTTTGTAGGTCCAGCATGACCATGCCGCAGTATTTGCCTGCGTCCACCTCTTGTTTGATGTGGTCGTTCAAATAGAGAAGGCATGTGTCAGTGGAGTGGGATGTTCTGAAGCCAGATTGGAATTCGTAGATTAGATTTTTTTCCGCTAGGTACTTTTCGACCTGTTCGTAGACTATTTTTTCCATGACTTTCGAGATGGAGGTATATAGTATTACCCTGCCGCCGCCCCCCCACCCCTCATGCTGCCATGACTTTCCCCAATGGGATCAATACATTAATATCTTATATTATCTTACGAGTCCCAGTGGATCATAATAATAATAATCCGTCTGAACTGTAAACTGGTCAGCAGCGACATGCGAGGCGCCGCGGCAGCGAGCTAATAATCATAATGTAACGTTCCTGAATGTGAACCAAACACAACATGTTCATCTCATCATTGTTGTTGTTATTAATATTAATATCTTACGCGCTGTCCCAAAGGCCCTGGCTGCTGCTGCGTTATTAATGTTGACCCCGAACTCGGACCCCGTCCGCAGAGCAGACACCAGCAACATGCGCAGCGCCATCTTGGCTCGAGTGACGTAGTGAACACAACGTGCGCGTCACAGTGAGCAGCGTCACACCGAGCACTCGTCACTCTCTGTTGATAAAATATATTAGTGTCTCGTTATGGAGGCCACCGCAACACTTCCGGTATTTTATTTAATAATAATACAAATTAATAGATGTACAAATAAAAGAAAGTAAAAGAATTATTCAAGCAAATGCCTTGTTAGAAAGAAATGTTTTTAGGCCCCTTTTAAAAAACCTCAACCTCAACATTCACGCGCTCCCTTTCCTCCTCCCCCCGCCCCCTCACGAGCTCCATGGAACGCGGAAGTGCGCTGGTCCTCCCGCCCATAGATAGCTCCCGCCCCCTCATGAGCTCCATGGAACGCGGAAGTGCGCTGGTCCTCCCGCCCCCTCACGAGCTCCATGGAACTCGGAAGTGCGCTGGTCACGAGCTCCATGGAACGCGAAAGTGCGCCGCTGGTCCTCCCGCCCCCCCACGAGCTCCATGGAACGCGGAAGTGCGCTGGTCACGAGCTCCATGGAGAACGAGAACGCGGAAGTGCGCTGCTCTATGACGCGCTGCTACCTTCACACAACCAGAGGCTCTGCATGAATGTATTGAACTGGTATGAATCAATATATATCACACTGTAAGGTGTAACTGCGTTTGTTTGACTTAGTGTTTTTTCCCGAATTCCGTACCGATTTCCGCTCTGACGTTATATAGCGTTGAATGGTGCTTATATATATATATATTTGACTAACTTATCATTACAGTTAGAGCTGGCTAGAAGCTAACGTTGGGCTAGCTAGCTAACGTGTAACGTGAACTACCATCACAGTGCTTAATAACAACAACAACTAATGTTACACAGATCAGATTGTGGTCATTGTTGTTACGCTGTAATAACTCTACTGTACTGTGACGCTTAGCACACATTAGTACCTTTGGAAGGAAGACCACAGTATGAAGGTCTCATGCCCTCCTCCCCTCAGTAAACACTTTATTCCATCTTCTCAGAAGTGTTATAATAACAGGACTTCATGCACACAGGTCGGGTTTAGAGGCACGTGTGTTGTGTATGTAAATCTGGTATGTCATAAATGTATAGATGTAGCAGTACTGTCTATCTGTATGTCATAAATGTCAATATGAATTGAAAATGGGGGACCCTGATGTAAACAAGTCGAAAGTCTTTCTCTGGTCTGCATCCCCTTAACAATTGTGTGTATTGAGCCGTACTGTATTATTGTACCCATTCTGCTAATCTGTTAAATAAAGTTTTCAATCATTCATTCACATTACGTATATACAACATACATAGTAACTATAGTCACCACTGAGATATATAACTCCCTGACCCACCCCCCCCCCTCCCAGGATGACCCGCTCCTCCTCCTCACCACCGTCCAGGTCATGGAGTCTCATCAGAACCAGAACCTGACGTGCAGCATCTGCCTGGAGTGGTTCCGGGTGCCCGTCACCGTGCCCTGCGGCCACACCTTCTGCCAGCGCTGCATCGATCTCCACTGGGATACCCAGAGCCGCGCCGCCCACGGCCTCACCTGTCCCATCTGCACCGAGGAGTTCCAGAGCCGGCCCGTCCTCAGGTGCAGCGTGTCGCTCTCCGCGGAGGTGGCCAACAACAGCGCCGGCGGGGGCGCCGCCTCAGGCTGCAGAGACACGGGAGTCGTGCGGTCGTCGTGCGGCGAGGAGGGCGAGAGACCCGCGCCCCTTCTCCTGTGCGACCGCCACAGGAAGCCCCTGGTGTATTACTGCAAGCAGGACAAGATGTCGGTCTGCTGCCAGTGTGCCATCGCAGAGTGCAAGAGCCACGACAAGGTCATGTTGGAGGTGGAGCGGGAGTACCAAGAGGTACCATCGTCGTCTTCACCTTCGTCTTCTATTAGGGAGGCTCCGTGCATTAATACAAGCCTGTCTCACTTACAAAACCCTGTCTAGCTTCATCGTTTTGCTTTTTCGAGGTCTTGGAATTGGGCAATAACTTTTGTTAGCAATAATAATAGAAGTCGGGGGGGGGGGGGGTAGCTTGCATGACTTTCCTTTCTCCACGACACCTAGACCATCACACCTCCACGTTGTCCAATGCTCAGTTCCATGTTCGCCCAGCTGCATGGTGGGTCTCGCCGGTAGGCTCCTTGGCCTCGGGGCGCCAGCGTCACTCGCCGCCCTCGGACAAGTGTCGCCGTCAGCTTGTCTGTCAGGCATCATCCGGTCTTTGCAAGATCTTGGAGGTACACGACGGTTCCGCTCTCAGACCCTCCAGGTTTTAGGGTGCCGTGTGTTATTTTCAGAGACATGCTTTATATATTATATATACCTCATTGACTTCCTCTACCATTGCAAGGAGATGCTCGTCATGTATGCATCTTAATATTTCACAAACTAAAACACTGGTGCAACAACTGATTTTTGAATGCACTCTGAAATCAATCCAAATCATAGAAGAGCAAACCGTTCTTGAACTGGGTGGATTGTCCCTTTAGTTAGCAATCGAACGTGGGCAGTAGTAGTAATGTTTACAATCAGCAGAGAAGACTGCATTTTGGGGAAGCAACCGTTGTGATTGGAGGATCAAGAAAAGGGGGCTGGGTTTGAGACAGGTCAACAGCACAAGCTCAGTGCAGATGCTTAGCCCCCCCCCCCCCAGTCCAAGGGTTGGGATCAATAAAAAATGTAAACAAACTGCCATTTATTTGCTGATGATCCATTCTCATGTACCCGTCAATAGGTTGGATAATAAATAAAATGTCATGCCTAAAGTGTTTCAATATCTTAAATAAAAAATAAATATCACTCAGGCTCGCTGACACCATTCTTTAACCCTTCTTGGCTTGTAGGCTGGAAGCATCTCAGCTTTGACCCGAGGTGCCAAGATGTTTCTGGTTATAGATACAGAGACCACTACAGTGGCTCAGCTCAGGAGGTAGAGCGGTCGTCTGGTCATCGGAAGGTTCCCGGTTCGATTCCCACTCCTCCCGGGCAGCGTGTGTCGAAGTGTCCTTGAGCGAAGACACTTAACCCCCTAACTGCTCCTAATGACCAGTTCGGCACCTTGCATGTTGCCTCCGCCGTCGGTGTGTGTGCGTGTGTGCGTGAATGGGGTAAATGCACCGTTTACTTATTAACCTTTGGGTCATTTGTTGTCACAGTTGTCGCTGACGAGGAAGAACACGGAGGTGGGGAAACTCATGGAGGAGACGGAGAGGAGCATCGTGGAGCTGACGGAGAATATCGCCACAGCTGAGGTAACTTGGGATCCTGAATCAACTGGTTTGCTGTTCAAGTTCTTTATTCGTCAAATACACAACAACACAGGGGGCATTGCAGGTCATGACATGTTAAAGACACAACAACACAGGGGCCTTGCAGGTCATGACATGTTAAATTGTCTCTACATCTGGGAAAAACAGAGGCCATACTCTTTGGGTCAAACGCCAACCTAAAGAAATCCCAGGGTTTTAAAATTAGAGTAGGTGAAAACATTATCGAGGATAAAGAGGAGGTCACCTACCTGGGCTTTATTTTAAATAACAAACTTTCTAACGAAAAAATGGCACAAAAAGTTATTACTAAGGTCAATCAAAAAACCAAATTTTTATTTAGAATTTCCTCGTTCATAAATAGAAACGCTCTGAGGACCCTAGCTGGAGCCCTCATCCAATGTCACTTTGACTATGCTTGCACTTCATGGTACAGCAACATATCAAAACAAATGAAGACAAAGCTCCAGACCTCCCAAAACAAACTAGTGAGACTCCTGCACAACCTTCACTTTAGGACTCACCTAACGCCAGCCCACTTTAGCAGGCTGGGATGGCTTAGGGTTGAAGAAAGAGTACACCAGCTTAAAATGCTACTGGTTTTTAAAGTACTAAAAGAAACTGTCCCCAAGTACCTAGTCAATTATTTTAATAAAGTAGGAGATGTCCACAAACACGCCACAAGAGGAAGCCCCACGGACCTGGTCCCGCCGAGAGTCAGGACATGCATGGGGAAAGATGCATTTTTTTTACTCTGCTACGGTAATGTGGAATGCCCTGCCAACATTTTTAAAACTCCTGAACTCCCCTCTCGGATTTAAATCCGCCCTAAAAACATGGCTCAGCAGCAACTCAAATTGGTCTTAAAATGTTTTTTTTATCTCTTTTATCATAACTTGGCTTTTATTTCTTTTATCATGAGTTGCTTTTAAGGGTTTGCGGATTTTCTTTTAACATTAGTTAACTGTATGAGTTGTCAGGTTAGGTGTTTTTATAATTTTTTTTTTAGAATGTGTCCTGTCAGTGTACATGTCCATTTGTGTTTCTGTGCCTTTTTATGTTCCATGTATGGACCACAATGGAAACAAGCCTTGGCTTTATTGTGTTTTATCCATTTTTGACCTGCGTTATTGACACTGTTATTGTCTTGTCTTTTAAAATGTTTTTTTTGTCATACGATTTGTGTCAAAATAAAGTATTCAATCAATTCAATTAAAGACACAACAACACAGGGGGCATTGCAGGTCATGACATGTTAAATACACAACAACACAGGGGCCTTGCAGGTCATGACATGTTAAATACACAACAACACAGGGGCCTTGCAGGTCATGACATGTTAAATACACAACAACACAAGGGGCCTTGCAGGTCATGACATGTTAAAGACACAACAACACAGGGGCCTTGCAGGTCATGACATGTTAAATACACAACAACACAGGGGCCTTGCAGGTCATGACATGTTAAAGACACAACAACACAGGGCCTTGCAGGTCATGACATGTTAAAGACACAACAACACAGGGGCCTTGCAGGTCATGACATGTTAAAGACACAACAACACAGGGGCCTTGCAGGTCATGACATGTTAAAGACACAACAACACAGGGGCCTTGCAGGTCATGACATGTTAAAGACACAACAACACAGGGGCCTTGCAGGTCATGACATGTTAAAGACACAACAACACAGGGGCCTTGCAGGTCATGACATGTTAAATACACAACAACACAGGGGCCTTGCAGGTCATGACATGTTAAAGACACAACAACACAGGGGCCTTGCAGGTCATGACATGTTAAAGACACAACAACACAGGGGCCTTGCAGGTCATGACATGTTAAATACACAACAACACAGGGGCCTTGCAGGTCATGACATGTTAAAGACACAACAACACAGGGGCCTTGCAGGTCATGACATGTTAAAGACACAACAACACAGGGGCCTTGCAGGTCATGACATGTTAAAGACACAACAACACAGGGGCCTTGCAGGTCATGACATGTTAAATACACAACAACACAGGGGCATTGCAGGTCATGACATGTTAAAGACACAACAACACAGGGGCCTTGCAGGTCATGACATGTCTGTGTTTGGAGCTCAGGCTCAACGGTACCAAACAGTCAATACAAGAATGGTCACAATAAGTAGTAAGATAAAAGAAAAGTCAATTATTTACAGCAAGTGTCTTGCGTGCGTATAGTGTATGCATGAGTCTATCATATTGTGTTGAAACCTGGGGAAATACTTATAAAAGCAACTTACAAAAGATATGCACACTGCAAAAAAGAGCCATACGGATAGTACATCATGGTAGATATTTAGATCACACAAATAGTCTGTTTGTAAGGAGTCAAACATTAAAATTCATGGACTTAATCAAATTAAAATTTTCACAAATCATGTTTCTGGCAATAAAAAACAAATTACCAAGCAACATTAAAAAAATGTCATGGCTAGAGAGTGTTTATAATTTTAGAGGGACATTAGCTTTAAAGCAACCTACACAACTCTTAAAAGTATGTGCATTGCAGTTTGTGGGGTATCACTCTGGAATGGTCTGGATGCGAGTATAAAATTAAGCAAAAGTATCAATACATTTAAAGGTAGCTATAAACAAGCACTTATGGACACATAAGAGAGAGGAGCTTGAGCAGTAATGTCACTGCCTATTATCTTTTCTCATTTGGATATTTGGATTTATAAAAAACTGTACTTTTATTTAATTTTTTATTATTTGTTATATTATTTTTATTTTTATTAAATTATAATGTCAAATATTGTAAGGAAGGGGCAGGGCTTGATACGTTGTTTTACTTCCCCCTGTTCCTTCTCGAACACTTATTGTATGGAAATAGTCTTTGACTATTTACCTTTTTGTTTTTTAACTCGTTTTGTTTCTATGTTCGAGACAAATAAAAAATCAAATCAAATCATGTTAAGGTGCAGTGCATGTGCATTTGTGTTCAATGTATTAATAAAAATAAATACGATATATATAATGTGGCTACACTTGCACAGGTACCATAAAAAAAAAATACAAAAAGAAACCCCGGTATGATCACAATCATGGATCGTCAAAAAGTTAGGTTTAAGACTCTGGTCTCCACAGGTGACGCTCCAGCAGACGTCCACCTGGGTGAACACCAAGTTCTCCACGCTGATGAAGGTGCTGGACGCCAAGCAGGAGGCCACGGAGTGCTTCATGGAGCAGGAGAAGGAGACGGCTCGCTCGCAGGCGGAGACCAGGCTGGCCGTGCTCCAGGAGCGGGCCGGTCAGCTGAGGGAGAGCCGGTGCCAGATAGCGGCCCTGCACGACCTGTCCGACACGCAGCTCATCAAGGTTGGCCTAATAATAATAATACTTCATTTTATTTGTACAGCGCTTCTCAAGGAGCCGAAGTCGCTGACAGTAGGCAGAGGAACAGAGAGAAACATGGGGGAAACCGGGAAACAGCATGAGAGACAGAAACAGAAACATTTATCTTGATTTTATTCTGTTTTTATTGCTAACCCTTTTTTTTTTACACAGGACTTTAGCCTGTACCTTCTGGCAGGGGGACTGCCAATGGAAATTAGCCTTTTGTCAAAAAATTGGGTGCATTTACATTTGTAAAATGTTTTATTAATGTACACTGTCCCCCTTGAACAAATAAAGTAAACCCATAAAGCCACAGTAACTAGCATCAAAACAGGTTGGGGGGGGTTATTTTTTAATAATATTAATTTTTTTTTTTTGTATCCACTTTCTCCCATTTTCTATATTTTTCTCCCATCCCAATTTCGTATCATCCAATTCAACCCTCCCCTGTCACGGACGCTGTTTCTTGCCTCCCACAAGCCGGCTGCAATGTGGACTAAGTCATACATAGCACAAGTCCCCTCCGGTACTTGAGGTAACAGCAGTCGCATCTTTTCACCTGCGCAGCTCGATCTCTCAGTGGCAAGGAGTAACGCGTGGGAGGCTCACGCTGCCCCCGACACTTCCCGATTCTACTGCGCAGGCGCACCAACCGACCTGTAGGAGTCGCTGTCCACAACGCCCGATCCCCACCCATCAGTTTCCCACCCCCTAATACGGCCAATGTGTATTAGTACGGACGACCAGCTAAACTGAAAGCAATGTGGAGCGCTGGGCTCGAACAGGCAAGCCCAGCGTCTGTCATTCGTGGCGAGCGCCTTGCCCAACTACGCCACGTAGCCGCCCCACACATTTCTTTAAATATATTATTACCGTATTATATATATTTTTTTAAACTTGATTTTTTTTTATGTTCGAAGCTTGTGCCATCGAACGAAGCTTCGAAGTATTTAAGACAGCCCTAATTGCATATATACCTCATTATTGTACATGTCAAATATGCGTACAAGTAAGTATATAGAGGGGCTATATGCAGGTATATTCAGATTTGGACTGAGGCGTTTCAATATCACATGTGGCATTCTTGAAGATCAACCAAGTAGCCCGTCTTAATTTAGAAACAGCATCACTGAATGTTAGAGACCGATCGCATGGCATGTAGGCTCGAGTGACTGATGCCAGTACAACATGGGCCGTTGGCAGGGGCATAGCTGGGGGGGGGTAGCTTAGGATGATTCCAAGGGCCCAGCACTGGGGGGGGGGGGGGGGGGGGGCCCAAAAAAAACTCTTTTAGAAATCACTCGGGTGTATTTATTGATGCTCTCATTGATATTATGTTTGTTTCTGAAGTGTGTGCCATTCATTGAAGCTAAATGCAATGAGACATCCTTTACTAGGCTCACCCACCAACAGTGCAGGTGCTGAACCGAATGTATAGGTAAAAACCATATTATGCGTTTATCAATAAATAAATGGCCAACATTTTTTTTTGCTCGCACACGCTCGCATTCACTGGGGGCCTTTCATGGGGCCCAGAATCTACAGCTACGCCCCTGGCCGTCGGACACTACCACACTACAGAAGGTTAACTTTAAGAATCACAGTGCAACTTTTAGAACACCAGAATCTGCAGTTGTAAACCCAAGTTGTACTACAGTACATCGCTGTGGGGGGGGGGGGGGGGCAGATCAAATGAAGAACACAAGCGGATACCAAGTATAAAGGTTTAAGCTTTATTGTACCATTATATAGTGGTCTGCTCCGCTCACCAAGCCCCCACACATTACAGCACCTTAGCTGTGGGAGGAGCGTTGGAGGAAGGACCAGCATTTGTGTGGCTGCCTGCCCAGAGGCGTGTGGCTGCTGCCCAGAGGCGTGTGGCTGTGCCCAGAGGCGTGTGGCTGTGCCCAGAGGCGTGTGGCTGCTGCCCAGAGGCGTGTGGCTGCCTGCCCAGAGGCGTGTGGCTGCCCAGAGGCGTGTGGCTGCCCAGAGGCGTGTGGCTGCCCAGAGGCGTGTGGCTGCTGCCCAGAGGCGTGTGGCTGCTGCCCAGAGGCGTGTGGCTGCTGCCCAGAGGCGTGTGGCTGCCCAGAGGCGTGTGGCTGCCCAGAGGCGTGTGGCTGCCCAGAGGCGTGTGGCTGCTGCCCAGAGGCGTGTGGCTGCTGCCCAGAGGCAGGCGTGTGGCTGCCCAGAGGCGTGTGGCTGCCCAGAGGCGTGTGGCTGCCCAGAGGCGTGTGGCTGCCTGCCCAGAGGCGTGTGGCTGCTGCCCAGAGGCGTGTGGCTGCTGCCCAGAGGCGTGTGGCTGCTGCCCAGAGGCGTGTGGCTGCTGCCCAGAGGCGTGTGGCTGCTGCCCAGAGGCGTGTGGCTGCTGCCCAGAGGCGTGTGGCTGCTGCCCAGAGGCGTGTGGCTGCCCAGAGGCGTGTGGCTGCTGCCCAGAGGCGTGTGGCTGCCCAGAGGCGTGTGGCTGCCCAGAGGCGTGTGGCTGCCCAGAGGCGTGTGGCTGCTGCCCAGAGGCGTGTGGCTGCTGCCCAGAGGCAGGCGTGTGGCTGCCCAGAGGCGTGTGGCTGCCCAGAGGCGTGTGGCTGCCCAGAGGCGTGTGGCTGCCTGCCCAGAGGCGTGTGGCTGCTGCCCAGAGGCGTGTGGCTGCTGCCCAGAGGCAGGCGTGTGGCTGCCCAGAGGCGTGTGGCTGCCCAGAGGCGTGTGGCTGCCCAGAGGCGTGTGGCTGCCTGCCCAGAGGCGTGTGGCTGCCTGCCCAGAGGCGTGTGGCTGCTGCCCAGAGGCAGGCGTGTGGCTGCCCAGAGGCGTGTGGCTGCCCAGAGGCGTGTGGCTGCCCAGAGGCGTGTGGCTGCCCAGAGGCGTGTGGCTGCTGCCCAGAGGCGTGTGGCTGCCCAGAGGCGTGTGGCTGCCCAGAGGCGTGTGGCTGCCCAGAGGCGTGTGGCTGCTGCCCAGAGGCGTGTGGCTGCCCAGAGGCGTGTGGCTGCTGCCCAGAGGCGTGTGGCTGCTGCCCAGAGGCGTGTGGCTGCCCAGAGGCGTGTGGCTGCCCAGAGGCGTGTGGCTGTGCCCAGAGGCAGGCGTGTGGCTGCCCAGAGGCGTGTGGCTGCCCAGAGGCGTGGGGCTGCTGCCCAGAGGCGTGTGGCTGCTGCCCAGAGGCGTGTGGCTGCTGCCCAGAGGCGTGTGGCTGCTGCCCAGAGGCGTGTGGCTGCCCAGAGGCGTGTGGCTGCCTGCCCAGAGGCAGGCGTGTGGCTGCCCAGAGGCGTGTGGCTGCCTGCCCAGAGGCAGGCGTGTGGCTGCCCAGAGGCGTGTGGCTGCCTGCCCAGAGGCAGGCGTGTGGCTGCTGCCCAGAGGCGTGTGGCTGCCCAGAGGCGTGTGGCTGCCCAGAGGCGTGTGGCTGCCCAGAGGCGTGGGGTTGGCGAGAGTCATGGTGGGGTTGGCGAGAGTCATGGTGGGGTTGGCGGGAGTCATGGTGGGGTAGTCGTCATCAGTAGTACCATGGTCACTACAGTTTGACGGCCTTAGGGCGACCACAGCCCCCCTTCATGTGTCCTTTGGCAGGGGGCGGTGGGGGGAACGTGACGGGATTCTCAGGACTGGTTTTTGTGCCGTGAGCGCTCGCCCTCGCTGGACCCTCCACTTCGTTGGTGTTAAAGTGCGCTTCAGGAGAGAACACAAGCAAATGATGCAAGTTGACAAAGAGCATACATCCGATAGGAATAGTTTTTTTTTTTTTTTTTTTTTTTTTTAACTTTATTTTTTAGCGTTTATCGCTTTTCTGGTCAAGCATGACCGACAGTTGCAGGGTGAAACGGGAGAGAGAGCAGGGGGAGACATTCGGCAAATGACGGCGAGTCCGGGAATCGAACTCGGAGTCAACCAGATCCGTGACGCAGCACGGAGTCCCGTGACGCAGCGCGGTAACATGGTGTGCTACTGGACAGTGGCGGCTCGCCACTGGTGGCGCTAGGGCGCCGACCCACCTGTTAAATGAGAGAAGAAGAAAAAAAAAACGTTTGTTTTTTGTTTTATAGCCCTATAAATAATATAAACATGTTTAAAATGAATAATATTTACTCATTTTAAGTATGTTTGTATTTCCAATGCACAATATAACGTTATTATCTAAATAAAAAAAACAGCGTTTTCATGGGCAGGAAGTGACGTTTTTTTTTATTTTTTCGTATTTCTCGCCCGGGCAAGAAGCGATAGCGCTCTGCGTGCGCGTCACAGTTTGATCGCTGTCTCCGTCACAGCCAATCAGTGCATACGGCGTTGTGCGTTGAAATATGACTATTATGTTGGAATCCGAGCGCGATTTGAAGCGGTCTAGCCAGCAGCGTGTGAACTTCCGTGAAGAATTTCCATAGCCGCATTTCGCGGAGACGCTCTCTGATTGGCCGACGCGATGCCAGTTTTTTTCCATTGCCGCATTTCTCGGGTTGGTTAGAATGCAACTCAGTCGACTCGTCAACAACAACAGCAACTGTTACTACACTGAGCTTAGGCACTCTTTCAAAGTTGGTTAAGGTTAGAGTTTGTCTTAGAGCATGGCGATAGAACGCCAGGTAGTTTGCAGGCTGTTCGAGGCGGAAATGGAGTCTGGACAAAGACACAGCTCTTGGCTAACTAACAACAAGCTATATATGGATGCAGTGTGGAGGGACATGTATGGACAATGGATGGACATCAACACAGGCTGGATGGACAATGCCATGGAGTGGATATACTTTATCAACAAGCCAACAACAAGGTAGATTAGCGATCTTAACTCTAGTTTAATACATGATACGTTGTCTACTGATGCCGCAGGCATAACGTTGTACTGCTAGCTGTTAGCTCCGTTAGCTTAGCTGGCCAGTGCATGGAACGGAGTAACGTTAACGTTTAAACGTTATGTCGAGGTCATACAATACTACAGTCGACATAAGGTTAACGTTACCCCGTTTCCATGAAGTGTTTAAATAGCAGCAATCTTGTTGAAAATGTAACTACTAAAATGCTCTCTGATGCTGCTGATGCATAATGAATGAATGGTGAGTTGTTTAAAATGACAACATACATGTGTTAATTATTTGATTGATCCGAGAGACAGAGAGATCGTCTATGTTTGAATGAATGAGAACTTTATTAACAGATTGCAGAATGGGTACAATACAGTACGGCTCAATACACACAATTGTTAAGGGGATGCAGACCAGAGAAAGACGTTTGTCTTGTTTACATCAGGGTCCCAGATTTTCGATAGTTTAATAGCTAGCCTTGGCTCGTTTAACAATATGCAAAATATGTGTACAGCCCTGTACTCATACTGAAGTTATTCTTGGTATATAATAGGTCTGATTGTGTAACAAATCTATTCCACGTCGCGCTGTGTGTGAGAGAGAGAAGGAGAGAGGGAGAGATCTGCCTGTGTTTGTAGACGGGCGAGTTTTGTTTCTAACTTTTCTATTTATATATTGTGTTTCAAGTTGTGAATTAGAGTCTAGACTATACTTTATTTGACTGGTTGTGTGTTGTTGTAGTAACAGCTGAGCGACTCGTTCATAAGAGCCGATTCATTGCCGTGAGCGTGAGTCGAATCGCTCACGTCTTGCCATGAGTGTTGCGTGGTACTGTACTGTACAAAATATTTGGTATAGCGCCCCTAGTGGCGAATACCCACCGGCCGCCACTGCTACTGGAGCACCCCTGGAGGAATAGGTTTTCACCAAGACTACTGAACCTAGGCTACTTGCTGGAATAATTATTTGTGAAGTGTGTTTCTAGAGACCGGCTTACCTCCTTTCACATGTCGGTCATTGTACAATGACTGAGGTTTAAGGGCATTTCTTATCGAGATGTCATCACTGAATGCAATATCTGCAACAAACAGGAAGCACACACGTTACAACTTGCGAATGGTTCCAAATGGCTTGGACACAATTTGGACATTTGTAAGCGTCCAAGCGTGCTATTTTAAAGGCCCAGTCAGTGATCCAAATGTAAAGCCCACCACCAAAAATAGAAATTGTAATGTTTGTGACCCGTCGACTTCATGATGGGCTACAAAAGCATATTTTCAGTCTACAAAAAAAATCAAATCTTTCAAGAATGTATCGTTTATGTCGTCTAAACATTGTGGCTTTAGAAGAGAGGGCGTGACAGATGAAACTGGCATTACAGAATCCCAGTCTTACAAATGGCTGTACCCAGACATTTCTTTTTATTCTATTGGAGCAAATCCCAAGCATTAGCGTCCCTCACAAGTGACAATTTGTAGTAGTAAAAATAAAAGGCTGTCTGCATGAGTGGGAACAGGGGTGGAAAGGAATCCAAACCAGAGCACGACACTAGAGCAAAATGGCCACTGTGAATAACGGTCCAACTCCCATCCCAGTACTGAGAACCGTACCTTCCAACGCCTCTCGTTGATCCATGGAGGAGCAGGATCCTGGGGACATGAGCAGTTAGAGCAAGTTAACTGAACGGTTAGTATGAGACTCTTATGTTGCAGCTAATCTGCAAAACACTGCGGTTTAATTTAGCCACGTCTCCCGTCTGTTAGGGATGGGTACCTTTCACATTTGAACCGATACCGGTACCGGTACCTGTGAATCGATACCGGTACCTTTTTTCGGTACTTTAGTCTCAAGAAATTTAATTTACCTACCTCAGTCGTAAAAAAAAAATCCAAACTTCAAATAACTACAATTTCGACAGTTTTCGGCTCGTCATTGCTCCGACTGCTTTGTTGTTGAATCAAGTCAAATCCTAGGTAAGCATATATTGTGCGTGTGAACGTTGACATGAAAAGAAAAAAGTAAAAAAAAAAAATATATATTTTTTTTTTTTTAAATTCGGTTTCTCACTTGATTCGATACTCGGTAGTACCGACGTGTTTCGGTTTGGTACCTCAAAAGTACCGAATTCGGTACCCATCCCTACCGTCTGTATTTTCAGAGTCGTTTCTCATTTACCGGTGATCAGAAGAGTCTTTATTGCCAAGTACACTTTTCACATACAAGGAATTTGCTTTGGACGTCACGTTACTGGTGCGACATTAGCGAACGGACATTAACAAGACAGATAATACAATAAAGTGGTGGAGTAAAATGAAAAGAGATATCGCGTCACGCTTCCCCGTTCAGGATATAAATGAGGAGAACGATACAGGCTAAATAGTGTAGGAAATATAGCTGGGTGAAAAATGGCAAAAGATGAGTTGCAGGAAGTGGAGCAATCAGTCCGATCTACAAGAGTAAGAGGACTAGATCCTAGATCTGACAAGACTGCATGCAACAGTTCTTATTTTTGCGTCTAGGGTGGGGATTTACCAGTTACTTAAAAGCCATGTATACACTATTGAGGCAGAACCACAACAATAGGAATACAGAGAGTCTAAATTACTTGGACATTTAGCATTTTATTACTAGTAGCCCAACAGTAGGCCTACAGGAGCCTAGTGATGCAGACTCTGGCTCTTAAGACTATTGTAGTGATTAATATCATCCAGGACAAATATTTCACACAAACATCATATTTGGACAAATTATGAAGTCAAGTGAGTCATTTTGAACCGACAATACATTTTTACTCATTATAAATACCTATATTTTCACATTTGGTGCTCATCATTCCCCCCCCCCCCCCCCCCCAAGAGATAGGGTTCAATAATTCAGTCATGAATGTGTCGGCCGCAGTTAGTCTCTGGGTAGGCCGCAGGTCTCAGATAGTCTCTGGGTAGGCCGCAGGTCTCTGTTAGTCTCTGGGTAGGCCGCAGGTCTCAGATAGTCTCTGGGTAGGCCGCAGGTCTCAGTTAGTCTCTGGGTAGGCCGCAGGTCTCAGATAGTCTCTGGGTAGGCCGCAGGTCTCAGTTAGTCTCTGGGTAGGCCGCAGGTCTCAGATAGTCTCTGGGTAGGCCGCAGGTCTCAGTTAGTCTCTGGGTAGGCCGCAGGTCTCAGATAGTCTCTGGGTAGGCCGCAGGTCTCAGTTAGTCTCTGGGTAGGCCGCAGGTCTCAGATAGTCTCTGGGTAGGCCGCAGGTCTCAGATAGTCTCTGGGTAGGCCGCAGGTCTCAGATAGTCTCTGGGTAGGCCGCAGGTCTCAGTTAGTCTCTGGGTAGGCCGCAGGTCTCAGTTAGTCTCTGGGTAGGCCGCAGGTCTCAGATAGTCTCTGGGTAGGCCGCAGGTCTCAGTTAGTCTCTGGGTAGGCCGCAGGTCTCAGATAGTCTCTGGGTAGGCCGCAGGTCTCAGTTAGTCTCTGGGTAGGCCGCAGGTCTCAGTTAGTCTCTGGGTAGGCCGCAGGTCTCAGTTAGTCTCTGGGTAGGCAGCAGGTCTCAGATAGTCTCAGGCAGCAGGTCTCAGATAGTCTCTGGGTAGGCCGCAGGTCTCAGTTAGTCTCTGGGTAGGCCGCAGGTCTCAGTTAGTCTCTGGGTAGGCCGCAGGTCTCAGTTAGTCTCTGGGTAGGCCGCAGGTCTCAGTTAGTCTCTGGGTAGGCCGCAGGTCTCAGTTAGTCTCTGGGTAGGCCGCAGGTCTCAGTTAGTCTCTGGGTAGGCCGCAGGTCTCAAGTTAGTCTCTGGGTAGGCCGCAGGTCTCAAGTTAGTCTCTGGGTAGGCCGCAGGTCTCAGATAGTCTCTGGGTAGGCAGCAGGTCTCAGATAGTCTCTGGGTAGGCAGCAGGTCTCAGATAGTCTCTGGGTAGGCCGCAGGTCTCAGATAGTCTCTGGGTAGGCCGCAGGTCTCAAGTTAGTCTCTGGGTAGGCCGCAGGTCTCAGATAGTCTCTGGGTAGGCCGCAGGTCTCAGTTAGTCTCTGGGTAGGCCGCAGGTCTCAGTTAGTCTCTGGGTAGGCCGCAGGTCTGTTAGTCTCTGGGTAGGCCGCAGGTCTCAGTTAGTCTCTGGGTAGGCCGCAGGTCTCTGTTAGTCTCTGGGTAGGCCGCAGGTCTCAGATAGTCTCTGGGTAGGCCGCAGGTCTCAGTTAGTCTCTGGGTAGGCCGCAGGTCTCAGATAGTCTCTGGGTAGGCCGCAGGTCTCAGATAGTCTCTGGGTAGGCAGCAGGTCTCAGATAGTCTCTGGGTAGGCCGCAGGTCTCAGTTAGTCTCTGGGTAGGCCGCAGGTCTCAGTTAGTCTCTGGGTAGGCCGCAGGTCTCAGTTAGTCTCTGGGTAGGCCGCAGGTCTCTGTTAGTCTCTGGGTAGGCCGCAGGTCTCAGATAGTCTCTGGGTAGGCCGCAGGTCTCAGATAGTCTCTGGGTAGGCCGCAGGTCTCAGATAGTCTCTGGGTAGGCCGCAGGTCTCAGATAGTCTCTGGGTAGGCCGCAGGTCTCAGATAGTCTCTGGGTAGGCAGCAGGTCTCAGATAGTCTCTGGGTAGGCCGCAGGTCTCAGATAGTCTCTGGGTAGGCCGCAGGTCTCAGTTAGTCTCTGGGTAGGCCGCAGGTCTCAGTTAGTCTCTGGGTAGGCCGCAGGTCTCAGTTAGTCTCTGGGTAGGCCGCAGGTCTCAGTTAGTCTCTGGGTAGGCAGCAGGTCTCAGATAGTCTCTGGGTAGGCCGCAGGTCTCAGATAGTCTCTGGGTAGGCCGCAGGTCTCAGATAGTCTCTGGGTAGGCCGCAGGTCTCAGATAGTCTCTGGGTAGGCCGCAGGTCTCAGTTAGTCTCTGGGTAGGCCGCAGGTCTCAGATAGTCTCTGGGTAGGCCGCAGGTCTCAGTTAGTCTCTGGGTAGGCCGCAGGTCTCAGTTAGTCTCTGGGTAGGCCGCAGGTCTCAGATAGTCTCTGGGTAGGCCGCAGGTCTCAGATAGTCTCTGGGTAGGCCGCAGGTCTCAGTTAGTCTCTGGGTAGGCCGCAGGTCTCAGTTAGTCTCTGGGTAGGCCGCAGGTCTCAGATAGTCTCTGGGTAGGCCGCAGGTCTCAGATAGTCTCTGGGTAGGCCGCAGGTCTCAGTTAGTCTCTGGGTAGGCCGCAGGTCTCAGTTAGTCTCTGGGTAGGCCGCAGGTCTCAGTTAGTCTCTGGGTAGGCCGCAGGTCTCAGATAGTCTCTGGGTAGGCCGCAGGTCTCAGTTACTCTGGGTAGGCCGCAGGTCTCAGTTAGTCTCTGGGTAGGCCGCAGGTCTCAGTTAGTCTCTGGGTAGGCCGCAGGTCTCAGATAGTCTCTGGGTAGGCCGCAGGTCTCAGATAGTCTCTGGGTAGGCCGCAGGTCTCAGTTAGTCTCTGGGTAGGCCGCAGGTCTCAGTTAGTCTCTGGGTAGGCCGCAGGTCTCAGATAGTCTCTGGGTAGGCCGCAGGTCTCAGATAGTCTCTGGGTAGGCCGCAGGTCTCAGTTAGTCTCTGGGTAGGCCGCAGGTCTCAGATAGTCTCTGGGTAGGCCGCAGGTCTCAGTTAGTCTGGGTAGGCCGCAGGTCTCAGATATTGTGGTAGGGTTATGCATCAGGCTTTCAGAGTGGTGCATGTTCTCTCTTCATAGACCTGGTGCTCATCTTTATTGCAAAGATGGCCTTTGTAATCAAACTACAGCATTAAGGCCTTGAACATCTTAAATGTAACGGGCTGAAGCCTGTAGACACCCTGTACCATTGTACCAAACCCCATTTGAACTTAGTTCCCTCTATAATACAGCGCCCGAGCCCCCAAGGGCAAGACAACACACACCGTTGGAGCAGCGTACTAACCTTCAGTGATCCAAGCGGTCAGCACACACACGACAAACCCCCCGACAGCTCCCATGGCTCAGCGCAGGACAGACGGTGTGGAGCCTCCGACACAGCAGAGGTTCATATACACCTGCCCCTGGTCCCACAGCTGCTGGCAATCCTGCTGTAACGAGCGTCACCTGCCTCTGGTCCCACAGCTGCTGGCAATTCTGCTGTAACGAGCGTCACCTGCCTCTGGTCCCACAGCTGCTGGCCATCCTGCTGTAACGACGTCAGAGAGCACCAGAGACTAGACTGTGGTTTAGCTTTCATCATTTGGGTGGAATTTGTCTTGCAAATTGGAAATGTTTGATTATATTATCTTGTATTTAATTTAGTGCTGTCAATAGATTAAAAAAATTAACTAATTAATCTCACAATTTTCTGTAATTAATCTAGATAAAAAAAAATGCATTTTTCTATTTAAGACCGAAGCTTGTAACAGATATTTACTTGAGTAAAATCATGGAATGAATGTAAAATCAACACAAAGAAAGTATATTTAGATTCAAAGACTATTTTAATAGCTTTCTTTGAATACAGTTTATCTCCTGTGAAATACAAATGTTCAACAAAACCATCAACATTGACTCAGCTAGACCTCTTTCTTATATCCGCGTCGAATATACTGCTGAAAGTTCAGAACGTTGAAGATTTGTCACTCCATAGATTAATCTAGATTAATTTATTTTAATGCTTTAAATTATTTAAATTAATCTCCAAAGTTAAAGCATTAATTTTGACAGCCCTAATTTTATTATATTAACACTATGATCGCCGTGAACGAGTTTTCACGTCATTCCGAGCCATGCTCATTCTGCCGAAGACGCCGTAACTCGTCTTTGATGTCAATATTTCAAAAATCTGTCATCGAAATCATATTTCCTTTCCGGAGCCCTGAGACACAGTGCAAAGCTCCACTCAACTCTCTAGCGGTTCAAGAGCGCCATCTGGTGGCCGATCGGCAGATCGCCAGCCGGAAATTAACCTTTGAACCGGTAGTGCTCATCCATATGTGGTCCGACCACTCGCTATAGCTCCCGCGACTCCATCTTGAAACACTGGATAATAGATTGCTCGCCCTAACTCAATAAACAATGTTATTTGGACGTATATACTATTATACAACCTGGAAATGGATCGGGCATTTCTACATCCCATAATAGAAAAAAATCTGTTCCACGCTCATCTGCCAGCGGCGCGAGGAAGCCACGGTAAGATTCAGCGTTATATTCTAACGTGTTCCATATAAACTGATCTGATGAACATATGACCCACTCTGGATGAATCATCTAACGCTGCCCACGGAATTATAAACGATCCCCCGCCCATCCGGTCATCATCAGATGATGCGTAGAAACTTCTAGAACCACGTCCAGTTGAAATTTTTCATCTCGCACAGATTCCTACCAAACTGTATTTGATCATCAATATAATGCATTTAGGGCTATAAATCACGTTCTGAAGAAAGCTGCAGAAACCGATAAAAACATACTTATACTTTAGACCATATTTTAGTATGAATATGTGAATGAAAAAGTTTAACGTTGCTACACCCTGAACAATACATATAGGACATTGAATGGGCAATAATAATGGCAATTTAGCAATAGGATTTAAAAAGTTATAGCCCTGCAAAGAAGGGGAACTTCTCCATAGACAAATAGAGCTGGCGAGGGATGGTAAATTATGAATTTAACCCATGGCGATTAAAGTGTTAAGATATAGTCAAGTCAAATGTATTTGTATAGCCCAAAATCACAACAAGTTGTCTCGACGGGCTTCACAGATCAACAAGTAACATCACAATAGATCCACAATAAATTAAAAAAACACCATAAAATCCACAATTTTGCAACCCCCCCAGACTTTCCCCAATGAAGACAAGGAACCTAGCAACAGGGGGGGGGGAACCTCAGAGCAGTTCAAAGGGGATCCCCCCCATCAGGGTGTCAGTGATATATGGGTGTTGCTATGGATCAGGGGTGGCCAACCCGCGGCTCGCGAGCCGCATGCGGCTCTTTGCCCGTCAATGTGCGGCTCTTCCTTTTTTTTTTTATGTCACTCATTCCATAAGGACGTAGAATAAACATTTACATTTTTTTTTAAATGGTCCATTTGCATGTTCTTGTTATCTGAATCTAGGGACATATATGGATCAGTGTCAGAAATAGTGTGTCTGTTACTAGGCTTGAGTAAATTGTAATAAACCAAAGGAGAATATCAATTCTATTTAAAAAAAATTTTTATCTTTGACTGTGAATAACACCATGCTAAAATTGACCAGACCTGAAAAATCTAAGCAAATGAATAAAGGGAAGATGATTAAACAGAAGGTTTTGTAGATACAGTACTGAATTCTGCCATCTTTTTTTATAATGTACATTTCTCTACCATTTTTCATCGTATTGCAACACCGTTTTTTGCAAGACGTTCACAGAAAGGTAGAGAAACTAACTGCGTTCTGTTTTATGGCAATAACGTTCAGGTTTGTGGGAGATAATCCCAAAAAATAAGAAAAAAAAGTTAATCCAGAAGTCAGATGATTGACAGGGGCTGGTGTGAGCTGGGTAGGGTAGTTTTTCAAAATTTGAAAGCCCCGAGTCTCTTCCTTTAAAAGACTACACTCACTTTTGGCTGTGCCACTTCCTCCTGTCAATATGCGCCGGTTTCCGACTCAATGCCCTGAGATTTCTATAATCTTAAATTTCACTAATAACAGTTAAAATAATTGGTAAACAAACGTAATGCTGAAAATATACACTTTTACTGTATATCTCGGGCTTAAGAGGTTAACCCTGTGAGGCCCAAATTAAAAAGACATTAGCAACTTCAGAGGCCAGAGGGTGGGACATATAAACACATTTACTATCAAATAGCATTGTGAGGCTGAACAACAGGACCCATTGACTATACATGTGCTTAACATTTTTTAAATAAACATTATTTTTTTTAAATAGCTAAAAGTGATTTTGTAATTTTGCAACCGTGGGTCTCACAGGGTACTTTTAACCCTGTGAGGCCCAAATAAAAAAGACATTAGCAACTTCAGAGGCCAGAGGGTGAGACCTATAAACACATGAAGGGTGCCGTGACTGAAAGAAAAGGTTGAGAAACGCTGGTATATGGTGTGGCTCTTTGTGGTACCACAGTCATTTTTGTGGCTCTTAGTCTCTGACTGGTTGGCCACCCCTGCTATGGATGATAGAAGGATGGATGGATACTAAAGTATTTAAGACAAATTAAAGTAAAAATAATAATAGAAATAAGAACAATAAAGCACAGGAATACAAGCGCTGGTATGATAGAATATGATGACGGCCCAAGGTCACTATAACTATGTTGTATAATTATGTCAACGTCTAGACCCCATGAAACCAGGATGTGTCCTCCCAGTACATTGGAGCCGCTTTATTAATGAATACATTTTTAAATACGTATAGACCCAAATAAGCTACATGTCATATTATGGCTGTGCCATCAATTATGAACATTTACGTTCAGAAAACCATCCCGTCTATCACAATGATCCACATTGAGCACACTCACTTCAAACACTCACCTTTAACCTTCACTTAGACACGTTAAACACTTTAACACCACAGTTGATCTATTTATTACAAAAGGATTTGCACTACATCCATACCTCATTTTTGCATTTGAAAAAGCTTGGCATTTGTTCTTTATTGTTTGCATTTCGTACTTCACTTTGTACTTTAGGTTGTACTTTAGTTCTGTATATTGTATATTTTGTATAGTGTTTGGACCTTATTTTTTTATTTTTTTGATCCACTTTTTTTCTCCCATTTTCTATATTTTCTCCCATCCCAATTTCGTATCGTCCAATTCAACCCTCCCCGGTCACGAACGCTGTTTCTTGCCTCCCACAAGCCGGCTGCAATGTGGACTAAGTCATACATAGCACAAGTCCCCTCCGGTACTTGAGGTAACAGCCGTCGCATCTTTTCACCTGCGCAGCTCGATCTCTCAGTGTCGAGGAGTAACGCGTGGGAGGCTCACGCTGCCCCCGACACTTCCTGATTCTACTGCGCAGGCGCACCAACCGACCTGTAGGAGTCGCTGTCCACAACGCCCGATCCCCACCCATCAGTTTCCCTCCCCGTAATACTGCCAATGTGTATTAGTACGGACGACCAGCTAAACTGAAAGCAATGTGGAGCGCTGGGCTCGAACAGGCGAGACCAGCGTCTCCGCATTCGTGGCGAGTACCTTGCCCACTACGCCACGTAGCCGCCTGTGTTTGGACCTTATTCTTTTTACAATTTTTTACTGTATGAAGCTTTTAGGGAGCTCATACAGAACCACGCATTTCACTGTACATGTACTTTATACGTGACAAATAACCCTAGGGATGCACCGATCAGACTTTTTCAGTCCCGCTACCGATACCTGGGCTCTGGGCTTCGGCCGATACTGAGTTACCGATCCGATGCCCGTTGTTCAATTAATAAACTGTACGCCTCACTGTGTGGAAGAGACTGGGATTGTTCTTTTGGTGCAACAAGGCAACGTCAGGCTGGACTTAAAACATGACTTTCCTAACTTAGCGGAACAAAATGTAACAAATTAACACATAGATTTAAATGTACTGAATTGTTATTTATTCTTTTTATTTATTATTATATTATATTATTATAAATATTTAAAAAAAATCCGATATATATATATATATATATATATATATATATATATATATATATTTTTTTTTATACCCGATCCAGCTATTTTAGTCATATCCCTTTCACTGCCACACGACATGAAGGTTAACCCTTTACTATCACACAACCGACGGCGATGCTCCATCATTAGCTAATGATGGAGCATCGCCGTCGGTTGTGTGATAGTAAAGGGTTAACCTTCTGTATTGTCACAGTGAAAAGGTTAACCGGCTGTCGTGTGGCAGTGAACGGGTTAATAACGTGGTCTTAAAATGTTTTTCCCCCGGACGAGCCCTTATAATTTAACTACGGTGCCTCCACTTGACAAGGATCAAGATATACTCTCGGAACTTCCACTTATACTGTAAATTAACCCTGGGTTCTTTTAATTGAATGTCGGCGAGGTGAACAGAGAGATGAGACAAAGAGTCAGATGGCAGTCTGTAAAGTTTACTGAACTCTCACAGCACAAATAGATCACAATCCGGACCACGCTATGCATGCACCTCCAGACACGGAGCGAGCAAGTGCCAAGTGGTGGTCTCGAGAATACATTGACACACTTTTATACAGTACTAGCTAAACACACCTCTTTTCTGACTGGATGATTGATAGTCGTCGCGTCATCACTTGAGGACAAAGAACTTTAGGCGGGAACATGATTAGAAGGAGGGGCTGTTTTCAATACGGGCTTTCCAGTAAGGGTGGGGGCTGAACGATAAGTGTTCTCTGGGGTCCCCCGCATTTGACCGGTTGTGTGTCCGTGTGTAGATAATTGTGTATGCGTTTGAATCAGTGTGTGCGAGACTAGACTTGGGGTTGTGTCCTCACTTTAGTAATTTGTCTTTAACTATGACACTTTGTGATACTTAACCAAGGCAGTCCATGAATTTATGCTGTCCATAAATCCTATGTGTGTTTATCTGTGTGTATGTTTGTGTGTAAGGGTGTGTGAACGAACTTTCTATCAGTGGGTGTGTGTATATATGTGCGTGCATGTGAGCCGGCCAGTCGTCAGACGCAAGCATCAATAGGAGATCTGCTCTGGGTGCATGTGTGGGTCTTGTGTGGGGAGAGGGGTCCGGGGTCAAAAGGTCGGCAGGTCAAACCAAGCTAGAGTTGGCTTGGCCTGCAGAGTAAAATGCGGGAGAGGAGAGAACAGACATAGAACACAATGTAGGATCTTAATTCTATCACCTTATCAAAAGGGTATGACAGGAATTTGATGGTTGAGATATTCCTTCAGTCTCCCCGTCGCTCCTCTGCCAGGAGTCCATGCTGGTCTGACAGGGTTAATAACACCCCCCCAGGAGTCCATGCTGGTGGAGGTGACAGGGTTAATAACACGGTCTCCCCCGCCCCCCCCCCCAGGAGTCCATGCTGGTGGAGGTGCCCCACTTCCAGGACGCGCCGGTGGAGCAGACGTTGACGCTGCAGGACCGGCTGAGCGGCGTCACCGAGGTGCTGTCCAGGGTCTCCAAGCTGGTGTCGGAGGACCTGGAGAAGGCAGTCAGCACCGCGGTGGGGCAGGAGAGGCAAGGTGAGGGGGGGGGGGGGGGGGGGGGGCAGGAGAGGCAAGGTGAGGGGGGGGGGGGGGCAGGAGAGGCAAGGTGAGGGGGGGGGGGGGCAGGAGAGGCAAGGTGAGGGGGGGGGGGCAGGAGAGGCAAGGTGAGGGGGGGGGGGGGGCAGGAGAGGCAAGGTGAGGGGGGGGGGGGGCAGGAGAGGCAAGGTGAGGGGGGGGGGGGGCAGGAGAGGCAAGGTGAGGGGGGGGGGGGGGCAGGAGAGGCAAGGTGAGGGGGGGGGGGCAGGAGAGGCAAGGTGGGGGGGGGCAGGAGAGGCAAGGTGAGGGGGGGGGGGGGGCAGGAGAGGCAAGGTGAGGGGGGGGGGGCAGGAGAGGCAAGGTGAGGGGGGGGGCAGGAGAGGCAAGGTGAGGGGGGGGGGAGACACAAGGTGAGCAGGGGGGGGGGGGGGCAGGACACACAAGGTGAACCTTCAACCTTCAACTTTCAACTGTTGTTTTATTCGTCACATACAGCGATGCGCCTGAACACGTTCAATGAACGACGACGGTTCGTGAACTCGTTCATATTTTTTTGGCCGAACGTCGTGAACCGAACGCACTGTATTTCCGCTAGATGAACGTAATTGTGAACGCATTCATTCTCTGCGCTCTATCACGGTATAACTTCGCTCAAAAGTGTGCCAGGTTTGGGACGGGCGCACACACACACACACACGCACGCGCTCATCGGGCTGACACAGAAGAAAATTACCTGATGACATATGTTCGCCAATACATATCGGCCCAGTTCTGCTCATTGGACAGATGCATATAGTTTTGTTGTTGTTGAGTTTATAGGACTACCGGTAGATAGTACAGCACTTCAGCCCTGATCATAACCATTTGATTGAGTTGTTGTTAAATCTGACATTACAAAAAATCCATCAAAATCAGTGTTGTTGCTAATCATTGACACATGCTAGCCTGTAATAATCGCCCCCCAGAAAAATCTACTTTGCATTTGATATATTGAATACATTTAATTTGTGATGCCATCACACACACTGGTATTTAAAGGGTTACAATTTCGAAAATGTATTGAATATGTGGTGGTTATGATCAGGGCTGAAGTTGAATAAAAGATTTATGAAATAAACATTGGAAAAAATAATTCAGCATATAATATTTTTGTGGCGTTTTTTGAAGAGGACAATTTACAGTAGTTCCCTAATGATAAGAGTGAGTATTTCTTTCAATCTGACATTACCTTTTTGTGTGTTTCTTTTACAATAATTTGTGGTGCCATCACAAACACTGGCATTTAAAGGGTACAATTTCTAAAATTACTGCACCAGAATGCAGGAAATTAAGTATTTGTAACAAAAAATGTCCTGGTGGGGGACCCCCAGACCCCCCGCTTAAAAAGTGGCCCGACTGGGGCTATATCTCGCACTATATCTCCCAGCCTGAATGATTTCCCCAGTCCTCATGCACATTACAGTGACATGCTTGGTTCTGTACGAGCCCCTGAGACGGTGCTTCATACAGTAAAAATAAGTTGAAATACTAAGAGTCCAAACACCATACAAAATATACAGTATACAATATATACAAACTAAAGTACAACATGAAGCACAATAATACAAACAATGAGGTACAAAATGCAAACTTAAAAAAAATATATGCTAAAATGAGGTATAGATGTAGTGCAAATCTTTTGTAATAAATAGATGAAATATGGTGTAGTGTTCAAAAAGTGTCTAAAGGTGAGTGCGTTTGTTTAAAGTGAGTGTGTGCGTGTGGATGTGTTAGTGTTGTATAGTCATCGAGGTCGCCACCTTGCACGGTCGAGTCCGTGGGAGGGATTGATCCGAATCAGAATCAGAAAGGTCTGTAATAAAATAATAATAATAATAAACTTTATTTGTATAGCACCTTTCAGTTCAAAGTGCTTTAAGACATAAAATCGGTGTAAAACAAGCAGCAAGAGCGAAGCATAAAGTGGGATAAAATTATGCAGATATATTAATCAACATCATATCAGAACCTCACGTTCCAATAGGCTTCTTGAATTTCTGTAAGCCGTTACAAAACATGATAACGGTCACAGTGTGGAGCACCCAGCGGATAGCGGGGCGTAGAGATACAAGTGCAAGTAAGTAAAATAATAGCGAGGGTAAGACGGGGGAATAAAATGATCATTGAGAAATGTAATTACGTCTCTCACCCTTTGTCACTTCAGCAACTACTTCAAACCGTCTGTTAACTGCGCTTCTTACGCTGGACAACAGAACGCTGTCTCTTTGGTTACCAACGTTCCTTACGCTGGACAACAGAACGCTGTCTCTTTGGTTACCAACGTTCCTTACGCTGGACAACAGAACGCTGTCTCTTTGGTTACCAACGTTCCTTACGCTGGACAACAGAACGCTGTCTCTTTGGTTACCAACGTTCCTTACGCTGGACAACAGAACGCTGTCTCTTTGGTTACCAACGTTCCTTACGCTGGACAACAGAACGCTGTCTCTTTGGTTACCAACGTTCCTTACGCTGGACAACAGAACGCTGTCTCTTTGGTTACCAACGTTCCTTACGCTGGACAACAGAACGCTGTCTCTTTGGTTACCAACGTTCCTTACACTGGACAACAGAACGCTGTCTCTTTGGTTACCAACGTTCCTTACGCTGGACAACAGAACGCTGTCTCTTTGGTTACCAACGTTCCTTACGCTGGACAACAGAACGCTGTCTCTTTGGTTACCAACATCCCTTTTACAAAACATACTCTTAACACGACGGCGGCATCTTTCACTTCTCCCGATGAGAAATGAAGACAACGATGCCCTCCGTACCGGAGCTGAATAGAAATAGGAACAGGCCAGGGGTGTACAGATGTGGTCAAGTATATACACTCATTAGAATAAAAATAAGTGCGATGGAATATTTAGCAGGGCTAATGCAGTAATGTGCAAAAAAGTAACGTGCAAAAAATGCCTCTCCCCGTCTCTCTCGGGTCTCCAGGCTCCCCCCAGGACAAGCGTCCGGTCCTGGCCGTGGTCCCGAGTCCGGCTGCCCCCTGTCACCCTGGAGGGAAGGAGGGTCTCACTGCCTGTAAGTTCTCATTCAGCCGCATGCATACCGATTGATTGATTGATTGATTGAAAACTTTATTAACAGATTGCAGAATGGGTACAATACAGTACGGCTCAATACACACAATTGTTAAGGGGATGCAGACCAGAGAAAGACTTTCGTCTTGTTTACATCAGGGTCCCCCATTTTCAATTCATCAGGACATACCGCACCTGTGTATACTGTATAATAATAATAATAACTTCGTTTTATATAGCGCCTTTCAGAAGACCCAAGGTCGCTTTACATAGGGGGAAATAACAAAAGTAACAAACACAGTGGACACACACAACATACAAAGTGGGAAGTTAGGGGTTAAAGGCAGAGTTGAAGAGTTGGGGCGTTTACTTACTCATAGTACTGATGGGGCGTACAGACCATAATATAACTGATGGGGCGTACAGACCATAATATAACTGATGGGGCACACAGACCATAATATAACTGATGGGGCGTGCAGACCATAATATAACTGATGGGGCGTACAGACCATAATATAACTGATGGGGCGTACAGACCATAATATAACTGATGGGGCGTGCAGACCATAATATAACTGATGGGGCGTACAGACCATAATATAACTGATGGGGCGTACAGACCATAATATAATTGATATATAATTTTTTATGTTTATTTTTGTGTGTATTGTTTTTATTGACCTATAGTCCTGCTGAGTGAATCAGCGCCCCCTGCAGCCACATTTGTGTATTCAAATTTTTGGGGGAATTAACTGAACATTTATAAAAAAATTATCGAATCGAATCGAATGGTCAAATGAAGAGATTTCATGATGGATCGAATCGTTGCCTGAATAATCGCAATCGAAATTAATCGTTGTGAGGTCGCGTCGTTACAATACACCCCCAATATCATAATCAATAAGATTGAAACGGCACGATTCCCAATGAGAGCGGGGCCCCTGGAGGAGACAGTGTGGAGCGGGGCCCCTGAGGAGAGGGGCCCCTGGAGGAGACAGTGTGGAGCGGGGCCCCTGGAGGAGACAGTGTGGAGCGGGGCCCCTGGAGGAGACAGTGTGGAGAGGGGCCCCTGGAGGAGACAGTGTGGAGCGGGGCCCCTGGAGGAGACAGTGTGGAGCGGGGCCCCTGAGGAGACAGTGTGGAGTGGGGCCCCTGAGGAGACAGTGTGGAGCGGGGGGGCCCCTGGAGGAGACAGTGTGGAGCGGGGCCCCTGGAGGAGACAGTGTGGAGCGGGGCCCCTGGAGGAGACAGTGTGGAGCGGGGCCCCTGAGGAGACAGTGTGGAGCGGGGCCCCTGGAGGAGACAGTGTGGAGCAGGGGGGCCCCTGGAGGAGACAGTGTGGAGCGGGGCCCCTGGAGGAGACAGTGTGGAGCGGGGCCCCTGGAGGAGACAGTGTGGAGCGGGGCCCCTGGAGGAGACAGTGTGGAGCGGGGCCCCTGGAGGAGACAGTGTGGAGCGGGGGCCCCTGGAGGAGACAGTGTGGAGCGGGGCCCCTGGAGGAGACAGTGTGGAGCGGGGCCCCTGGAGGAGACAGTGTGGAGCGGGGGCCCCTGGAGGAGACAGTGTGGAGCGGGGCCCCTGGAGGAGACAGTGTGGAGCGGGGCCCCTGAGGAGACAGTGTGGAGCGGGGCCCCTGGAGGAGACAGTGTGGAGCGGGGCCCCTGGAGGAGACAGTGTGGAGCGGGGCCCCTGGAGGAGACAGTGTGGAGCAGCAGGGCCCCTGGAGGAGACAGTGTGGAGCGGGGCCCCTGGAGGAGACAGTGTGGAGCGGGGCCCCTGAGGGGACAGTGTGGAGAGGGGCCCCTGGAGGAGACAGTGTGGAGCGGGGCCCCTGGAGGAGACAGTGTGGAGAGGGGCCCCTGAGGAGACAGTGTGGAGCGGGGCCCCTGGAGGAGACAGTGTGGAGCGGGGCCCCTGGAGGAGACAGTGTGGAGCGGGGCCCCTGGAGGAGACAGTGTGGAGCGGGGCCCCTGGAGGAGACAGTGTGGAGCGGGGCCCCTGGAGGGGACAGTGTGGAGCGGGGCCCCTGGAGGAGACAGTGTGGAGCGGGGCCCCTGGAGGAGACAGTGTGGAGCGGGGCCCCTGGAGGAGACAGTGTGGAGCGGGGCCCCTGGAGGAGACAGTGTGGAGCGGGGCCCCTGGAGGAGACAGTGTGGAGCGGGGCCCCTGGAGGAGACAGTGTGGAGCGGGGGCCCCTGGAGGAGACAGTGTGGAGCGGGGCCCCTGAGGAGACAGTGTGGAGCGGGGCCCCTGAGGAGAGGGGCCCCTGGAGGAGACAGTGTGGAGAGGGGCCCCTGGAGGAGACAGTGTGGAGCGGGGCCCCTGGAGGAGACAGTGTGGAGCGGGGCCCCTGAGGAGAGGGGCCCCTGGAGGAGACAGTGTGGAGCAGGGCCCCTGGAGGAGACTGTGTGGAGCGGGGCCCCTGGAGGAGACAGTGTGGAGCGGGGCCCCTGGAGGGGACAGTGTGGAGCGGGGCCCCTGGAGGAGACAGTGTGGAGCGGGGCCCCTGAGGAGACAGTGTGGAGCGGGGCCCCTGGAGGGGACAGTGTGGAGCGGGGCCCCTGGAGGAGACAGTGTGGAGCGGGGCCCCTGGAGGGGACAGTGTGGAGCGGGGCCCCTGGAGGAGACAGTGTGGAGCGGGGCCCCTGGAGGAGACAGTGTGGAGCGGGGCCCCTGAGGGGACAGTGTGGAGGGGGGCCCCTGGAGGAGACAGTGTGGAGCGGGGCCCCTGGAGGAGACAGTGTGGAGCGGGGCCCCTGAGGGGACAGTGTGGAGCGGGGCCCCTGGAGGAGACAGTGTGGAGCGGGGCCCCTGGAGGAGACAGTGTGGAGCGGGGCCCCTGGAGGAGACAGTGTGGAGCGGGGCCCCTGGAGGAGACAGTGTGGAGCGGGGCCCCTGAGGAGACAGTGTGGAGCGGGGCCCCTGAGGAGAGGGGCCCCTGGAGGAGACAGTGTGGAGCGGGGCCCCTGAGGAGAGGGGCCCCTGGAGGAGACAGTGTGGAGCGGGGCCCCTGGAGGAGACAGTGTGGAGCGGGGCCCCTGGAGGAGACAGTGTGGAGCGGGGCCCCTGGAGGAGACAGTGTGGAGAGGGGCCCCTGGAGGAGACAGTGTGGAGTGGGGCCCCTGGAGGGGACAGGGTGGAGCGGGGCCCCTGAGGAGACAGTGTGGAGCGGGGCCCCTGAGGGGACAGTGTGGAGCGGGGCCCCTGGAGGGGACAGGGTGCAGGGGGGCCCCTGGAGGAGACAGGGTGCAGGGGGGCCCCTGGGGGGGACAGGGTGCAGGGGGGCCCCTGGAGGGGACAGGGTGCAGCGGGGCCCCTGGAGGGGACAGGGTGCAGGGGGGCCCCTGGGGGGGACAGGGTGCAGGGGGGCCCCTGGAGGGGACAGTGTGCAGGGGGGCCCCTGGGGGGGACAGGGTGCAGGGGGGCCCCTGGGGGGGACAGGGTGCAGGGGGGCCCCTGGAGGGGACAGTGTGCAGGGGGGCCCCTGGGGGGGACAGGGTGCAGGGGGGCCCCTGGAGGGGACAGGGTGCAGGGGGGCCCCTGGGGGGGACAGGGTGCAGGGGGGCCCCTGGAGGGGACAGTGTGGAGCAGGTGAACACGGTGAAACCCCGTTAAATGCCACCACCCACTTCAATGATAGCGTTGTGCATATTCTCTCTTAAATCTGCCCGTCGTTTATCAATGACTTGTTTGCAGTCAACATTGTCGAAGCGGATTGTTTTCGTTTTTATAGCATTTTGAAAAGCCCTCGTTTTCAAGGAAAATATAAAGATTCCGTGATAAAAGGCATTTACTGGAATATTCTGGAATACACAAAAGCGTTGTTATTTTCCGGCCTATTTATAAATCGTTTTCAAATAAACGCTAGATTATCGATAGTATATGTGTACTTATGCGCGCTATAGAGGCGGGCTGAAAAATATATTCTCTCATTTCCTCATCAGCGATCACCGCGCACACACACACACACGTACACACACACGTACACACGTACACACACACACACACACACACACACACGCATAGGGCAAAAGCTTATATCTCCGTGAAAACAGGTCTGATTATCCTAAGACTGGTAAAATAGATTCCTTACCTGAGATCAGATATTATCCAAAAATATTATTCCAATTCCTGATCGCCATTCCAAATATCGATCACGCTTATTGATTACAGTGTTGAGTCCTGTAAATATATAATCCACACGTTTTCCGGGCCGGTGAGCACAATCGATCCTTCAGATGCCTTGAGGGAAAAATAAAATGAGGAAACTGACCACTCCCCCTGCATCAGTCTGAACTAATGGGGTGCAGTTACACAGGGAGAGACGATAGGGGGCGGTATCTTCCCAATTGAGCTCAGAGAGACTCTGCAACGCTAACCCGAGGCTCGATTGATGAAATATGAATTCAAATCGCCAATAAATAAAAAATACAGCAACCAAACGATATATGTCATTGGCGGGCACTCAACTGGCGGCATGAACTAACGACGTATGGCGTTGGTGGCATCCAAAGTGTTAATGACAGAAATCTATTACAAATGTTCCCGGGAGGTTTTAATATGAATTCTCTATAAGTCTATAATTATGCTGATGTTATGCTAATTGTACGCCTGTGTCTATGTTGAGTCTACATCACTGCTGTGAAGCACTTTGAGCTGCAATTATTGCATGAAAGGTACAAATAAATAAAGTGTATTATTATTATTATTATTATTATTATTATTATTATTACATCAATATCTACTTTAGATTTGGACTGTTATGGGTAGGTCTGTGAGCCATATTGGATATTATTGATCCATACTTGTCGATTTGACGTGGATTCCTATTCCTCTGCCACTCCAGAGGCACCACCCCCCCGAGGGTCAACCCCCTCTACTCACCCTCTTCTCCTTACAGACAGATGCGCCCTGACCTTTGACCCCCGCACGGCCAACGGCCACCTGCTCCTGTCCCAGGAGAACCGGCGCGCGGAGCACCTGAGCTCCGGGCCGCGCCCCGTCCCCGCCCACGAGGCGCGCTTCGACCACACCTGGCAGGTGCTCTGCTTCCAGGGCTTCACCCACGGACAGCACTACTGGGAGCTGGAGGTGTCCAAGCCATGGGCCTACCTCGGGGTGAGCATGGGAACTGTAGTTCAGTAGAGAGAGGAGCCATGGGCCTACCTCGGGGTGAGCATGGGAACTGTAGTTCAGTAGAGAGAGGAGCCATGGGCCTACCTCGGGGTGAGCATGGGAACTGTAGTTCAGTAGAGAGAGGAGCCATGGGCCTACCTCGGGGTGAGCATGGGAACTGTAGTTCAGTAGAGCCATGGGCCTACCTCGGGGTGAGCATGGGAACTGTAGTTCAGTAGAGAGAGGACAAGTCACAACTGTAGTTCAGTGGAGAGGACAAGTCACAACTGTAGTTCAGTGGAGAGGACAAGTCACAACTGTAGTTCAGTAGAGCCATGGGCCTACCTCGGGGTGAGCATGGGAACTGTAGTTCAGTAGAGAGAGGACAAGTCACAACTGTAGTTCAGTGGAGAGGACAAGTCACAACTGTAGTTCAGTGGAGAGGACAAGTCACAACTGTAGTTCAGTAGAGCCATGGGCCTACCTCGGGGTGAGCATGGGAACTGTAGTTCAGTAGAGAGAGGACAAGTCACAACTGTAGTTCAGTGGAGAGGACAAGTCACAACTGTAGTTCAGTGGAGAGGACAAGTCACAACTGTAGTTCAGTAGAGCCATGGGCCTACCTCGGGGTGAGCATGGGAACTGTAGTTCAGTAGAGCCATGGGCCTACCTCGGGGTGAGCATGGGAACTGTAGTTCAGTAGAGCCATGGGCCTACCTCGGGGTGAGCATGGGAACTGTAGTTCAGTAGAGCCATGGGCCTACCTCGGGGTGAGCATGGGAACTGTAGTTCAGTAGAGCCATGGGCCTACCTCGGGGTGAGCATGGGAACTGTAGTTCAGTAGAGCCATGGGCCTACCTTGGGGTGAGCATGGGAACTGTAGTTCAGTAGAGCCATGGGCCTACCTTGGGGTGAGCATACAATTTATTATTTGAACGGCTTAAAGGAAAACTCCAACATTTTGGGAAATTAGCTTATTTAACATCTTCCCTGGAGTTAGACAAGAAGATACATACCTTTTTTGTCTCTGTGCGTGCATTTAGCTTTGGGAACAGTCGCTCCGTTAGCATAGCTTAGCTTCATCACTGGAAGTGAGGGAGGACAGTAGCCTGACGTTCCCTACAGGTTTGTTGATATTCTCATTCCTTCAAAGGATCCGAACCGATTGAAGTTTATGGATACCATGACTTAAAATCCTCTTACCTTGACGATTACAAGCCTCCCCAATTTAGAAAACAGTAATCCAATGGCTGGTATTGATAATATAATACTAACTACTGCACGTAGCTAACCGGAGCTAACACAGAACAGGATGGTAAAGCAAATATAATGACTTCCTTTCTGGGGTTTTCAAAATAAAAGTGCAACGTTTATAGCAGCGGAAAACGTTTATTTTGTACATTATCTAACGTTAACACGAACCTAAACTAACTTTCACCACCGCCGCCCCCTACAGGTGACCTACAGGTAACCCTAACCCACCACACCGCCCCCTACAGGTGACCTACGAGGCGATCCCTAACCCTAAACCTAACCCACCACATCGCCCCCTACAGGTGACCTACGAGGCGATCCCCAGGAAGGAGCGGGGCAAGCGCTGCATGGTGGGCATGAACGACCTGTCCTGGAGCCTGCAGCTGGACGACCGGCAGCTCAGCGCCTGGCACAGCGGGCGCAAGGAGACGCTGCCCGGCCCCTCGCGGCACACGCGCATCGGCATGCTGCTGGACTACGAGGCGGGCACGCTCACCTACTACGGGGACGGGCAGACGCGCCTGCACGCCTTCTACTGCGCCTTCACCCAGGAGCTGTTCCCCGCCTGCTGGATCGGAGAGGGCGTCAGCATCACCCTGTGCTCCACATGACACTCCCGGTGCCACTCCCCCCCCCGCTCCCCCCGGGCAGCGTGTCGACGTGTCCTTGAGCAAGGCACTTTTAACCCCTAGCTGCTCCCGATGGGCAGGGCGGCACCTCGCGTGGTCGGTGTGTGAGCGTGTGAGTGAACGGGTGAAAATGTGAGGAACTAAATGTAAAGCACTTTGGATAAAAGCTGCTATATATGAAACACACCGTTTACCTGTTGTGACTGGGGGGGGTCAAGAGAAGAGGGCGGGGCTTGAGACGGGTCGATTGTTACGTCCATAGATATGTGTATAAACACGAGACGACTGGCCCACGGAGAGCGACGGTGCCACACGGCGGCCATCTTGCGTGGGTGGAGCACACCCCCCACTCTATAACGGGTCATAAACCAAACCGGTTTGTAAATCCGTCAAGATGGCAGCGAGTTAAAGAGTCTTTTTGTTTGTGCAGATCGTCACCTTAAAGCAGTAGTCCACTGAAACAAGATGGCCGCCGGAAACTCCGCCGTGAGCCATCTAGTGTTTATATATATATTAGTGCTGTCAATAGATATAAACACATTAACTAATTAATCTCACAATTTTCTGTAATTAATCTAGATTTAAAAAAAAATAATCGCATTTTTCTACTTAAGACCGAAGCTTGTAACAGATATTTACCTGAGTAAAATCATGGAATTAATGTAAAATCGACACAAAGAAAGTATATTTAGATTCAAAGACTATTTTAATGGCTTTCTTTGAATACAGTGTCTCTCCTGTGAAATACAAATGTTCAACAAAACCATCAACATTGACTCGGCTTTAAAGACCTCTCTCTTATATCCGCGGCGCTAACAGAAATAAAAACAACCCAGGCCTATGTGTTAAAGTGCAGATTGGCTTAGAGGACGATAAGTAAGGGATAATGTATTGTAAGGGAGGTCATTGTCGCAAAATAATTGACCGACAGAGTTTAGAATACAGAGGCGCCTCGCCGAGGTGTTTTAAAAGTCAGTGAAGGTCAATTATTTTGCGACAACGACCGAGTATAGCTATACATTATCCCGCTTATTACATGGCTAACTTACTAACTATATACCTAATTCATTTTACACCATCGACAAGACGAGATCAAATGCAGACGCAGTTCTGTTCTGTCGCTCCGCCCTGTCATCGCCAGCAGGTGTGTCTGATTGCACTGATGTCAGTGGGCTTGATTGTTCCAGCTGCGAACAGCGGCCATTATTGCTCGGCAGAGGACCGTTATCGAGTAATAACGGACCTCTGCCGAGCGCTATTGACCAATCACAATCAAGCATTTCGGTGAATGTTAAAACGCCATGTAATAATGTCTTGTATTAACTACCAGTCATATAAATCATATTAACAAGAAAAATGTGTTCCATCTTCATGTCAGATGATTTTCAAAAAGGTGCACGAGTCGGTGCAAAAAAAGAACAAGCAAATTATACTGCTGAAAGTTCAGAACGTTGAAAAATTGTCACTCCATAGATTAATCTAGATGAATTTTTTTAACGCTTTAAATAATTAAAATGTATCTCAAGTTAAAGCATTAACTTTGACAGCCCTAATATATATATATGGTTCCGTCACCCTTCTAATCATAGCTCCTCCGCCTAACATGTTAGGATTAGAAAGATAACTACAGGGCTCAGTGTGTGTGTTTAGGGGCCCCCTCCCTGTGTGTTTAGGGGCCCCCTCCCTGTCCCCTCTGTGTGTTTAGGGGCCCCCTCCCTGTCCCCTGTGTGTTTAGGGGCCCCCTCCCTGTAGGGCTGTACCGAATAGTTTGAAGCTTCGAAGCTTTGTTCATAATGTTGACATTCAAATTCTAAATCAACATTTGAATCTTTTATTTTATTTTTTATTTTTTATTATTGGTCTTTTTCCCCCTCCATTTTTCCTCAGATTTTCTCCCATCCCAATGTTAGTCGTATGCCAATTCCCAGTCCCTTCCTGGTCGCTGCGCACTTACCCCCCACAGTCAGATCATCTGGGAGAGTGGAGGCTATCACATGCTTCCTCCGACACACGTCCAGCCAATCACCGCTTCTTTTCACCTGGCAGCGCGGACTCTCACTGAGAGGGCGTAGCGTGTGGGAGGACCACACTACCCCCCTTAGATCCTATCCGCGCTGAGCAGGCGCCCCGACCGAACTGTAGGAGTCGCTGTTTACAACGACCCGGACCCACCCCGCCAGCTTCTCCCACCCTCTAATACAGCCAATTGTATTAGTGTGAACGGCCAGCCAAGCTGGTGACAACCCCGGAGCTGTGAGCTGGACTCGAACAGGCGAATCCAGCTCACAGCTCCGGGGTTGGTGACGAACGCAATCTCCGCTCGGCCACCTAACCGCTGAATCTTTTATTTGTAATAAAATATATATATTTTTTTTTTATATATTTTTTTATGTGTATTCATTGTTTAAACCAATGGGGGTTTTCTTCACAGTTGCAGATAAAGATTAGGCTACACTAATATTATAGTATTATGACTCATGTCATAAAACATTTATCATAAATGATGATGTAGCCTCCTGTCTGCATCCGCTCGCCGCTCTGCGCTCCATCAAGACGTCACCATCACTTTCGTGCCAACCGTGCCCTGATTGGATTATTTATGTTGATGAAACTGATAGTTATATTCATTAAAGATAGTTGATTAAAAAAAATAAATAAGACTAATTTAATCAGATTAATCACTTAATTCAAATTGAGGATTTAGTTTGATATATTTTTTTTTTTTTTTTTTATTTAACGTTTTTTGATTAGGTCATAAAATATGATGACAGACATTCGAAGCTTCGTTCGAATACTTCAATAGAAGCTTCGAATGTTAAAAGATGACCTTCGGTACAGCCCTAGTTCAGGGCCCCCCGTCCCTTCGGTACAGCCCTAGTTCAGGGCCCCCCGTCCCTTCGGTACAGCCCTAGTTCAGGGGCCCCGTCCCTTCGGTACAGCCCTAGGTCAGGGGCCCCCCGTCCCTTCGGTACAGCCCTAGTTCAGGGCCCCCCCGTCCCTTCGGTACAGCCCTAGTTCAGGGGCCCCCCGTCCCTTCGGTACAGCCCTAGTTCAGGGCCCCCCGTCCCTTCGGTACAGCCCTAGTTCAGGGGCCCCCCGTCCCTTCGGTACAGCCCTAGTTCAGGGGCCCCGTCCCTTCGGTACAGCCCTAGTTCAGGGGCCCCCCGTCCCTTCGGTACAGCCCTAGTTCAGGGGCCCCGTCCCTTCGGTACAGCCCTAGGTCAGGGGCCCCCCGTCCCTTCGGTACAGCCCTAGTTCAGGGGCCCCGTCCCTTCGGTACAGCCCTAGTTCAGGGCCCCCCCGTCCCTTCGGTACAGCCCTAGTTCAGGGGCCCCGTCCCTTCGGTACAGCCCTAGTTCAGGGGCCCCCCGTCCCTTCGGTACAGCCCTAGTTCAGGGCCCCCCGTCCCTTCGGTACAGCCCTAGTTCAGGGGCCCCCCGTCCCTTCGGTACAGCCCTAGTTCAGGGGCCCCGTCCCTTCGGTACAGCCCTAGTTCAGGGGCCCCCCCCTAGTTCAGGGGCCCCGTCCCTTCGGTACAGCCCTAGGTCAGGGGCCCCCGTCCCTTCGGTACAGCCCTAGTTCAGGGGCCCCGTCCCTTCGGTACAGCCCTAGTTCAGGGGCCCCCCGTCCCTTCGGTACAGCCCTAGTTCAGGGGCCCCCCGTCCCCTTGGCCAGTAGTTCACCGTTACCATCTGACCCATTAAAGATCGATCACAACTTCTGGCCGTGAGCGGCTTCAAAAGGGAACGAAGGCTTAGTTCAAGTCCAGCAACTACTGTTCCCAGATGTTATTCATGGCATGAACGTCCATTTTTAACTGGTTCAGATGTGTTTTTTCCTTCTTTTTTTCAAATAAGGAAAGAGGGTATGATCCAGGTGTTCGGCCTGCTCAGTATTTATTCTGAGTGTTCCTCTCCGACATGTCAATAAATACTCTTGAACGCCGATTACTGAGCAGCAAGAGGGCCAACTAGCTCAAATCATGAATCTATACATTCAAAACTACAGAACTGGACAACACAAAATATTCTCAAGGCTCATTAAAAGTCTGTAAGTGAAGCCGACATCAAAAGGTTTCTTGCAAATCTGACTCACAGACCAAAAATATATATATTTTTAAAGTCCCCCATCTCGCTTCATCACCTCCTGGTCACCAGCAGGTGGAGCACATGAACACAGCGGTGCACGACCCCCTGGTCACCAGCAGGTGGAGCACATGAGCACAGCGGTGCACGACCCCCTGGTCACCAGCAGGTGGAGCACATGAGCACAGCGGTGCACGACCCCCTGGTCACCAGCAGGTGGAGCACATGAGCACAGCGGTGCACGACCCCCTGGTCACCAGCAGGTGGAGCACATGAACACAGCGGTGCACGACCCCCTGGTCACCAGCAGGTGGAGCACACGACCCCCTGGTGCTTTCAGCGCTGGGCTGCAGCAGACACCAGTCACCCCCCCCCCCCCCCCCCCGCCCCGAGCTCTCCTAGACCCCTGGCCCCCCCCGCCCCGAGCTCTCCTAGACCCCTGGCCCCCCCCGCCCCGAGCTCTCCTAGACCCCCAGTGAGGCTGTGTGTGTGAGTGGGGGCCCCGCCCTGTGTGAGTGGGGGCCCTGCCCTGTGTGAGTGGGGGCCCCGCCCTGTGTGAGTGGGGGCCCCGCCCTGTGTGAGTGGGGGCCCTGCCCTGTGTGAGTGGGGGCCCCGCCCTGTGTGAGTGAGTGGGGGCCCCGCCCTGTGTGAGTGAGTGGGGGCCCCGCCCTGTGTGTGTGAGTGGGGGCCCCGCCCTGTGTGTGTGAGAGTGGATTGCCACTGAGACGAGTGCATCGTTGAAAAAGGGAGCGCTCCTCATAACCTGGGAACTGAACAGGAAGCACTAAACATTAGAACTACAATCCTGACCCCCCCCCCCCCCCCCCCCCCCCCCCCCCCCCCCCCCGGACAGTGGCGATGGGGAACGTGTTTTGAATCTGCTGCACTACATGGAACATCTCTTATTTTTTTCCAATGACCTTTGTTTTGGACTCGACCACGAAGCACAGCTGTGACCCTGAGGCGTCGGGGGGGTGACCGTCAGGCTCAGGATGATGACCTCACAAGTCCTCGGGGTGACCGTCAGGCTCAGGACGATGACCTCACAAGTCCTCGGGGTGACCGTCAGGCTCAGGACGATGACCTCACAAGTCCTCGGGGTGACCGTCAGGCTCAGGACGATGACCTCACAAGTCCTCGGGGTGACCGTCAGGCTCAGGACGATGACCTCACAAGTCCTCGGGGTGACCGTCAGGCTCAGGACGATGACCTCACAAGTCCTCGGGGTGACCGTCAGGCTCAGGACGATGACCTCACAAGTCCTCGGGGTGACCGTCAGGCTCAGGACGATGACCTCACAAGTCCTCGGGATAAATAAACTGTGGTGGATTTGCACAAGCTCTCTTCTTCTGGAAGCACAAGCGAGGACCGCCGAGTGGGGGGGCGAGGACCACCGAGTGGGGGGGCGAGGACTGGGGGCACGGTGACGTCTGGCCGGAAGCCCCGCCCACTTCGGAGTAGACGTCGGCACGCCACGCCATGTTGAAACTGGACACGGTATTAAGAAAATTAATAAAAAAAACATGGGTGTGAGAGAGAGACGAGTGACTTACATTTTGTCATAAGTTACTGCAGAAATAACATGAGAGTCGAGTCACAATTCACATGAATCAAGATCCGTTTAATAAAATCCAATGCATACATGTATTACTTACAGTGGTGCAACCATGCTTTTTGTTTCGTTTTTGTCCAGATGTCCCCCCCCCCCCCTCCCCCAATCAAAATAAACTACTCAATAAATTAGTTTTCAAATAAATAGAGAGCTTTATTAATATACACACAGCCATGACGGAGCAAAGAAGGGCCCCAATGCATAGCATTCTGAAAGTGCAAAGAATCAGCCGTCTGCCTTGTGCCACTGATACGTGATTATAGGTTAGTTGTTGCAACAGAGAGGCTCGTCGTACCAAGGCGCTCCGATGAGACTTAGAGATGGAGCTCGGGGAAGCGGTTAAGTAGTACATCGCCATCGTGAGACGTAGAGAGAAGAGAGTCGTCTTTACAAGCCAGTGTTGTTTTTTGTTTGTTTTGTTTTAGTTTTTTGTTAAACGGGTGAAATACGCAGCGGAGCACAGTGTTGTGGGTGGAGGGCGAGTGAGCGTCTGACCCCCGACCCCGGTTTGACCCCAGTGACTCCCCGACCCCGGTTTGACCCCAGCGACCCCCCGACACCGGTTTGACCCCAGCGACCCCCGACCCCGGTTTGACCCCAGCGGGGCCCCTGCAGTGCTGCCAACGAGGTTGTCGCTGTGATTGGCTGAGACGCGTCTCGCTCTGGTCTCCCTCTCTCTCTACTGTGCCATCAGACCGTTAGCTAGAGGCTGACGCTCTGCCAGCCGGGCCTTATGGTCGCCAACGTCTTCTGGGAAATCTGTGTGATATAATCTGACGGAACGTTTGTTCAAATAGTTAGCTAACCCAGTCTGGACCATTAACCCTTTCACTAGCACACTATAGAAGGTTAACCCTTTCACGACGACCACACTACAGACGGTTACCGTTAACCTTCTGTGGTGTGGTAGTGAAGGGGTTAACCTGTAGTGTGGTAGTGAAGGGGTTAACCTTCTGTAGTGGTAGGGAAAGCGTCAACCCTTTGTAGTGTGGCGGTGAAAGGGTTAATAGATTCGACTGAAACCCATCCAGGAAATATAATTAACTAATTCGAGGTCAGTTTGATGGAACAGTGGAGCGAGGGAGGCGATGGAGAACGTCTCAGCCAATCACAGCGCGACACGGGAGGAGCGGGGGGGGGGGGGGGGCGGGGCTAAACCCGAGCCGTCTGACCACGTGTTGTGGAATGTTCAGAAGAGTGACAAACAGGACGTGACATCACTGGGCGACTGCTCTGCACGAGAGAGAGACCCACACAGGGTTAATATAATCCCTCCCCAGGCCACGCCCCCCCACACTCTCTCAGTCTAATCCAGGATCAGGGAGTCACTACTGGGGGGCCGGACCGTCCGTCCTAATCTCTCTGTGGTCCCTTTGTCCAGCAGACACGTCGACCCGCTGACCAGAGCGCCGGTCAGCTCGGGTTTAGAAAAGTATCTCATTATATAGGTTAGTCTTACTGAGAAAATATCATCTTTCTTTTCATTTTTTTTAGTTTTGACATATTAAAAGCCTGTACACACACACACACAAAATAAATTATAGAAAAATAAAACGCTGCGTCCAGCTTGCCCCTCGACGGGTGAGCAGCAGGGATTACTTCAGATCCCCCCTGAAGAAGGTCAACAGTAGGAGGTGAGCTTCACGCCACAGACCAGGTCTGTACTGGTGGTCAGTACTGGTGGTCTGTACTGGTGGTCTGTACTGGTGGTCTGTACTGGTGGTCAGTACTGGTGGTCAGTACTGGTGGTCTGTACTGGTGGTCTGTACTGGTGGTCTGGGGCGGCGGCTCCCGTTCTGCTGCAGCCGACACACAAGGCAGCACAATGCTAAAAAACATCCAGTTACTCAGGCTACAAAATTTCCAGTCAGCCCCCCCCCCCCCCCAAATATTCTGACAACTTTGGCCCAAAACTACAATCATATCATCCCTTTTTGAAAGAGCTTGCTAAATAAATTAACGCTGCTTTAATTCGATGCCGGCGTGCCAACACCGAGGAGCGGAGCGGAGCTGGGGCTTAAAGTAGCCCATTACATTATGAATCGTTAATAAAAGGGAATGTGAGAGAGAGCGGGAGGTGGAAATCGACAAAGAATGGAAGTCCCAGCAGGGACAAGGGGCTTGAACGAGGAGGAGAGAAGAGGGGGGGGGGGGGGGGGGGTAAAAGAAATGAAGGAGACGCTAGCCTTCCTGGCTAACAGTCAGGGAAGAGGAGGAGAGGAGAAACCAGTTGGGATGCAGGAGAGGGGGAGGATGAGAGGGGGAGGGAGGAGAGGAGAAACCAGTTGGGATGCAGGAGAGGGGGAGGATGAGAGGGGGAGGGAGGAGAGGAGAAACCAGTTGGGATGCAGGAGAGGGGGAGGATGAGAGGGGGAGGGAGGAGGGGGAGAAGATCTCTTGGGGTAGATCCCTATTGGTTCTTCTTGTCCTCGGGGGGAGAGTACGGAGGAGGCTGATCCTAGGAGAGAGAGAGAGAGAACACATTCAGAGTCTCTGCAGGATTCAACAAGTTCCATTTAACACCTTTTTAACCCTTTGTAGTGTGGTAGTGAAAGTGTTAACCTGCTGTGGCATGGTAGTGAAAGGGTTAACATTCTGTAGCGTGGTAGTGAAAGGGTTAACCTGCTGTAGTGAAATGGTTAACCTTCTGTGGTGTGGTAGTGAAAGGGTTAACCTTCTGTAGCGTGGTAGTGAAAGTGTTAACCGTCTGTAGCGTGGTAGTGAAAGGGTTAACATTCTGTAGTGTGGTAGTGAAATGGTTAACCTTCTGTGGCGTGGTAGTGAAAGTGTTAACCTTCTGTAGTGTGGTAGTGAAAGGGTTAACCTTCTGTAGTGTGGTAGTGAAAGGGTTAACCTTCTGTAGCATGGTAGTGAAAGGGTTAACCTTCTGTAGCATGGTAGTGAAAGGGTTAACCTTATGCAGGCATTAAAGCGTTCCGTCTTGAGACGGATTTCCGTCAATTTGAGTCGACTATGAAAGGAAGAAATATTGGAAAAAGATAATAATTTTTTTTTTAATCATCACATTTGGGCTGTGGGGGGTGCTTAATGTCTGAAGGAGTCGACTGAAGGCTTCTTGTCCTCTGTGGGGGGTGCTTAATGTCTGAAGGAGTCGACTGAAGGCTTCTTGTCCTCTGTGGGGGGTGCTTAATGTCTGAAGGGGTCGACTGAAGGCTTCTTGTCCTCTGCAAAAGCATGCAATTGGTCCACTGATGGATACATCTAGATATGTGTCTAGTCTAGTGTGTTCATTAGATGGTGAAATCCTCTTTCAGTGCCTCTGTGCCTGTTTTCGTGGGCAGTTAGCCTCTGGTGTGCGTGCCATTAGCGTTAGCCACGCTTCTAGGCCTCTTTTCTTTTGGAAAGAATAGTTAAAAAAAATATATAATATTTTATTTTAATTCTTTTTTGCATTCGACTAAGAGGTTGGCAGTCGACTACGACTCCTGTCGATCGATTAGTCGACTAATAGGGGTCAGCCCTAGCAAATATACAGTACTGTTACCCATAGATCCTAACAGAGAATATATACATAATGATGGGGAGGAGACTGTACATTAGGAGACTGTACACAAAGTGACGTCAGACAACACCTCCCTATTTAGGAGCAAATTGTTTGCATGATTAAAAACGATGGTTCAAACATTCGTTCGAAAAACCCTTGCGAATGTTCGAATCCCAAAAACAGGCTTGGGGACGGCTCTAACTGGAGCTGAGCTGAATGTGTTAAAATAGACATAGAAAAGTGTAATACAATGTTATTTTTTACAATAATTTACATAACATCTTAAGAAATTACTAATGTGTATGGGAACTGACAAAAAAGGTAATGGTAAAGGTAACGCTTAGAATTTATTATTGCAACGGCAAAAGGCACGGCGAAAATCTTTGGGTGCACCTAAATTATGTGCTGGTGCACCTAGTGAAAAAGTTAGGCACACTGGTGCAACCAATGTAAAAAGTTAGTCTGGAGCCTGAAATTTGAACTATACAATAATACTGAATTTGAACTATACACAATACATAATTTGAACTATACACAATACTGAATTTGAACTATACACAATACTGAATTTGAACTATACACAATACATAATTTGAACTACCGGTATACACAATACTGAAAAGTTACAGTATGTCAGTCAACCCATGCAATCAGTTTCATTTAATGAATTGAAAACAGCATTGATATTACGTAAAAGCAAACTGGCAATAGAAAAGATGTTCAAAATGATCTAGTTTTCCTTAAAACGCTAACGCTATTAAATGTGGAGGTTAAAATAAGAATATGACTTGGCTTGAAAAAAAGTTCAACCAGGAGATTTTTTTTTGCTTTAATCCCTGTTTATGTAGTGTGGTAGTGAAAGGGTTAACCTTCTGTAGTGTGGTAGTGAAAGGTTAACCTTCTGAAGTGTGGTAGTGAAAGGGTTAACCTTCTGTAGTGTGGTAGTGAAAGGTTAACCTTCTGAAGTGTGGTAGTGAAAGGGTTAACCTTCTGTAGTGTGGTAGTGAAAGGTTAACCTTCTGTAGTGTGGTAGTGAAAGGGTTAACCTTCTGTAGTGTGGTAAGGAGGGTGGGTGACGTGGAGGCGTACCTGTGGTAGGTAGACATGGTGGGGAGGAGGGAGGGTGGCACAGGTGGCGCTAGCTGCAGCCTCGGCCGCTTTAGCCTCCGCTAAGAAGAGAGAGAGATTCAGATTCCTTTAATGAGCCATATGTGTAAACACATTGGTAATTGTTACGGCAATTACAGTATATATGCATTTTTACATAATCTTTTTTCCACATAAACAGCAACAGACACAGGACAAAGACAGTGCAGTGAAGGATTAATTATTTGAATAAATATATATATATATATATATATATATATATATATATATATATATATATACAAAGTGTAAAGTAAAGTGCAGAGTTCCAGTGCAGTGTCAACAAATCACACACCACGTGAGAGGAAGGTAAAGTCACGTGAGAGGAGGGTAAAGTCACGTGAGAGGAGGGTAAAGTCACATGAGAGGAGGGTAAAGTCACGTGAGAGGAGGGTAAAGTCACGTGAGAGGAGGGTAAAGTCACGTGAGAGGAGGGTAAAGTCACGTGAGAGGAGGGTAAAGTCACATGAGAGGAGGGTAAAGTCACGTGAGAGGAGGGTAAAGTCACGTGAGAGGAGGGTAAAGTCACGTGAGAGGAGGGTAAATGCCCTCTCTCTCTCTCTCGCTGAAAACAACACCTTTGCAAGTCGCCAAATAAAAGAGAACACATCTGAACTCACAGGAGATGGCGAAACAGAACCAGTGCACTTAATACCAGAAATCTTCAGAAATCTTTTAAATAATCAAGATATAATAAAAATTATATATTTCTTAACACTTTGAGTGGCAACGACGAGAAATCTCGTTATTTAATCGGTATTGCTTTTATTAGCGATATTTTTCATCAATCCAGCCTCACGTTATCATTGGGACTGGCTCTGACCTCGAAAAGGGAAAATACCGCCCCCATCGTCTCCCGGATGGTAATGCACCCATTGGATTGGACTCAATGGAAATGCATGGGGGGGGGAAAACCCGGATTCCACATTTGACTTCTCAGGCATGTAACCCGAGACTACTGCATTCATTGGGGACCCTCAGAGCAGCGTGGAATATGTGTTTCGAGGTTGGATTGTTGGATCAATAAACGCGATCGATATTTGGAATGGCGATCAGGAATTGGAATGATCTTTTTGCAGAACATCTGATGTGAGGTAAGGACTTTATTTTACCAGTCTTGGGGTAATCAGATGTTTTTTTCACATATTCCACAACGTGTCCCCTGTGTGTGTATATGACGTTAGCGCTGACCAGGTCATAGATAATCGATTTTTCAGCCCGCTTCTCTAGCGTGCATAAGTACACATACACTATCGATAATCTAGCGTTTATTTGAAAACTATTCATAAATCAGCTGGAAAATGACAACGTGTTGTGTGTATTCCAGTAAATGGCTATATCTTTTTTTTCTTCTAGAAATTTCCAAAAACATCCGTTTTTCAAAACGATATAAAACGGAAATGTACAGATGAAAAAACAATCCGTTTCGTACATGTTGACTGCAAGCAAGTCATTGATTAGCGACGGGCGTATTAGACACATAGCCATAATATAGAATATAGAAATAGCTCCGCGAAAATCATGAAATATCGGAAAATCTGTCCCAAGAGGCTGGCATTCAAGCGATAAATCGTGCTGGCACTCAATGTGTTAATAATATACAAAACATCATGTAGTGATTGGGAAGATATTGACGAGAACTACTGACTGCGACTGGTTATAAGAGACATGATCCAATAGACTTGTATACGAGTCTCCTGAACACGGAGAGACCAGTCGACTGGTTATAAGAGACATGAACCAATAGACTTGTATACGAGTCTCCTGAACACAGAGAGACCAGTCGACTGGTTATAAGAGACATGATCCAATAGACTTGTATACGAGTCTCCTGAACACGGAGAGACCAGTCGACTGGTTATAAGAGACATGATCCAATAGACTTGTATACGAGTCTCCTGAACACGGAGAGACCAGTCGACTGGTTATAAGAGACATGATCCAATAGACTTGTATACGAGTCTCCTGAACACGGAGAGACCAGTCGACTGGTTATAAGAGACATGATCCAATAGACTTGTATACGAGTCTCCTGAACACAGAGAGACCAGTCCCAAGTCGAGCTACAGTCACTTCCACACCCACTCCCCAAACCGCACATCGCCCAGGGGGTCTCTCTGCACAACCCAGAGAAAAGAGACTATAGCTCGGCCGGGAAAGTGCCGATGGACTTGGGGTTGGTGTCTGCGGTGTATAAAGCGGTCTCTTGGATCGTGTCTCCAGCGCCCCCACAGCCGCAGCTACAGCCACCTGCGTCGAGGCAAGGTTCACAGAGAAGGGAGGACACAAACACAGCAACATGTTTTCAACATCAACTCTTGCTTTAGCCATTCTCTCCATTGTACTCCGTGATTCAGAAACGTTACATTAACGCCAACGCCGCTCCTCTGTGACCGTGTTGATAATAACGCACCGTTCACCGGGATAGAGTCAGACTACTACTACTCACCTGCGGACGTGGCGGGCAGGTCGGGGTCGTGCGGGGCCTGCTGGCCCAGGGGGGCGGAGTAGGGGGGCGGGGGCATGTAGGCAGCGGGGCCGTCGAACGCCGGGGGGTTGGGGTAGAAGCCGCCTGCAGGAGGAACACAGGGTTTAGGGTGGATGGTAGCCCCGCCCCCTATAGCCCTATTGGAGCTGTCCATAACCCCGCCCCCCTCCCCCTATAGCCCTATTGGAGATGTCCATAACCCCGCCCCCCCTCCCCCTATAGCCCTATTGGAGCTGTCCATAACCCCGCCCCCTATAGGAGCTGTCCGTCACAAAACCATGTTGGTTCAAAGCAGTGAGTCTCAACCTTTTTGGATCATGTTCCCTAAAAGCAGAGGATGCATATTTGTGACCCCCCCCCCCCCCCCTCTATGAAATATTTGAACATGCTAGTGTATAGAATAATCTTTTACATAATGAAAAATAGGTAATATCTTTCATGTACATAAACACATGTACACACACACACCAGAATCTACCACAACTGGTATATATGGGATATTTGGTAGATATAAGGTTAAATAGGGTATACATTTAAATGAGCTTAGTGCAAATACCTTTCCTAGCAGCAGCAGTACGGAGTAAAGGAACATGCCAGTGTGTGTGTGTTGTGTGTTTGTGTGTGTGGGATGGTGTGTGTGTGTGTTGTGTGTTTGTGTGTGTTTGTGTTGTGTGTGTGTGTGTGTGTGTTAAAAAAAGGTATCTGTACCAAAGATCATGAATATTATGCATCAGTCTCATCTTCTTGCGACCCTCTAAAGAAATTCTCTCACAACCCCCTGGGGAGGTCCCACCCCTCCCAGTCCCGACCCCCCAGTTTGAGAACCACTAGTTCAAAGTGTTCACAGTAGGGGTGGAACTAGGGCTGGGCGATATGGCCAAAAATGATATCGCGATAACGATAACAATCTCATATCACTTGATAAAAAAAAAATCAAATATATAGAAAAGAAAAAACAACAGATGTATGTTTATTTTGCAGCAATTCTTTGTCGTTGCCGCCATCTTTAGTGTTACAGCCCCTCACACTCCAGTTCTCAGGCTCCATCTTTAGTGTTACAGCCCCTCACACTCCAGGTCTCAGGCTGCAGCTGGTTTGAAAGCGAAAGTAAACCGGCTTCTCTGCTGGCTGTGGCTCCAGGGGAGTTGAACAGTTCTGGCTCTGCTAGTTTATTTTCGATCTTTTGGAGCTTTTTTGGTGGACAAACCACCGCACATGTGCACCGTGACTCATGACTGGAGACTAGCTCTGCTAGCACACATAGCCTACTGTGTACAGACGGTTTCAAACTGTATTTTAAATTATAAAGCAAACAAAATAAATGGACAAGAGAAAAATAAATCAATTTGGTCAGTATTGTCATTTGGACAAGCAAAGCCATTACTTTAAGTTGCAGGCAAGAAAGACAAGTCTGTCCACCGTCTCTGGTTTTAAAACTGCCCTGTTGCAGGTCAAAAAAATTCAAATTAAAGCTAACCGTGGAGTCACTTCGCTGTGTTGCATTAGTGGGGAAGGGGGAGTATATTGACGAGGCTTGACAAGAGGTTCAAAGATAACTTCACATTTATTGGCTGTTGGTTTATATTATATCATCAGGTCTTCTCCTTCCAACGCTGTGTGTTACTGTTGACTATTTACTTCCTCGTGTGACGTCACTTCAGATACGGCTACCAGGACACTCAAATAGCAAAAGCGAGTCGAGTCGATTAGGTACTGTTACAAAGGGTCAGATTAAACCGAATATATGTATTTATTGATTGATATATATTGCATAATATTTGTATATCGTTTGATATCCCTTGTGTATTCTTTGTACATATACACGGAATATCCCTTTAACCTACTACAGACCATAATATTTCGTTCTCTTATTGGATGGCGTGCCACCAGCGCCAGTGTCTTACCCCCAGAGTCGAGTTCAAAGCTACCGTCAAGGCTTGTCTCAACATGCCCGGTTTTGCCCAGGACTACGAGACAGAGATGAGGTGGGCACTAGTTTGTTCGCCGTACATATAAATATGGCGCAGGTGAATACAGAAGTAGTTCAGTCCGCAGTCCGTTCAGTTCGAGTTCGAGTTACCCAAGTGAAGCCTCACCCACTATGCAACGTGCGGTGAAGTGGGCCCGTATTGCCCCAAAATAGTCTTGTTTTATCCTAATACGTTTGTTCAACGTATCGTTCGCTCCTTACTAGTAAGCCTTCATCACGAGTCAAAGACCAAGTGAAGTGAGCAATTGTGTGTCTAAATAGAGCACTTATAGCCGCGTGCGAATAGGATAGTAAAGTATCAGCGCTTGGTTGAATAACGTCCAGTTCAACTTAGTTAATGTGAACCACCGCGCACCGGAGGATCTACACCGGTGAATGCAGACCCCCTTTCCGACTGGATTATTATTATTGCTTTGTACCAGGCTGCTGGAGCGGATAAGAATCGTCTACACCCACTGCTGTGGGACCTGCCCGTGAGGACCATCATTCGAGCCCGTCTCTATTGGAGAGGCTGACCGGCTTCCACCTGTGCGGCACGCACACTGGGATTACAGCTGTCTTTCGTCTGCCGAGCAGGGAGTAATATACCGCCTCCAGGAGCCTATTGAGTCCCCGCTGACCTAGACTTTGCATTCGAACATTTGCTCCCCCTGCTGGCTTACAACCGGTGGAACCCCCTACCAGTATCCCCTAGATATAATTCCTAATATTCAAGTTGTATTATTATCTCATGCGTAATATGAGAATGGACATTCATTATTGATTTGCCTACGCACATTCCTTTGCCTTACAAGTGCATTCAATTGAAGTATATTATGTATTCTTGCTGCTAATAAATACTTAAAGACAACTTTGTGTAGAACCGATTCATTGTGGCGAAGTGTTCTCATCATATACTCGTGTACGGTATGGCCAGTATAATGTACATAAGACGGTAGTGGTTTAATGATACCATACTTGATTAATACAGTCAGGGAATTGTACCCCTCAGTTACAATTGGTCCTTCGAGCCCCGGATAAGAATTAGCGTAATATTAATATAATATTAATATTAACATGGCCAATGATGAACACTCCACAAACGGTTCTCCCGAGCTAGAACGCCTGCAGCGCAGACGGCAGCCACCTCCCTATCTAGAGGCATACACTGTCAGTCCAATACCTAGCTTTAAAAGGAAGTTAAATGCGGATAAAATAACTAAAGCGGATAGTAAAAGCCAAACCCTAACGACCAGGCTACCCCGCCAGTAGAGACCCTAGTGGGTTCTAACATAACTGACCAAGCTCACGGTGGGGACCAGGAGGGACCTGACATGACTTTACCCCCCGCCAACGTCGACGAGGTAGTCCCCGGAGAGCTCCAGGATAAAGAAAGCCCTCCCGGGACGGAACCCGACCCACCACAAGAAGAGACGCGCACCCAGGAGATGGATCTCCTCGGTACGCGACAGGAGAACGGATCTCCAACGAGTACTGCCGGGAGCCGATCGCCTCGACCGGCGTCTTCCCCCAGCGAGGCGGACAAGATGCTGGCACAGGCACTCATCGCCACCCTGGCAGCCTCTACCGAACGCGATCGACTCCAAGCGCAACAGACGAGCGAGCGCGAACAAGCTGCAGACGAACGAGAGCGCCTTCACGCGCAACTCCAAGCGCAAGCCCTCCGTGAACGCGAACATTCTGCAACCGAGCGAGAGCGCTTCCAGGCGCAACAAAGGAGTGAAGACGACCGCATAAGACTGGAGACCAGACGCCTTCAGACGGAAGAGAACATTGAGAGAAGCCGCGCCGATGCAGTGCGCCGCCGCCAATGCACAGCGCGACGCCGCCCATGCCAGCGCCAATGCGCAGCGCGACGCCGCCAATGCCCAGCGCGAAGCAGTGCGCGAAGCCGCCCATGCCCAGCGCGAGGCAGAGCGCGACCGGCTGCAGGCGCAGCTGATGGACAAATTGATCACCATGGCGACACCCCCTCTCTCCGCACGGAGCTCCCGGAGATCGTCACGACAAGGGTCTAGGACACATTCCCCTACCCGACCAAGCGACCCGGGACCCCGCCAACAGGAGGATCCTGTCCACGTCTCCGAACCCCCTCCCCGGCCGGTCCATACGAGACCCAGCAACCGGGAAGAACCGGACCACGCAGAGAGACTGAACCGAAGACTCCAGGTCCTAGCAGAGGAAGAGGAGGAGGAAGAGGAGGAATGTCAAGCCGACCAGCAGCAACGTACTCTGGACCAGGAGGCCCAGTACAGCCCCGACCAGCAGCAACGTACTCTGGACCAGAAGGCCCAGTACAGCCCAGAAGTCACCCCCGAGGCCCTGCGCTACAAACCCCCGACTCAACTCACGGGTGAGTTTGACGCACCGCCAGCCCCGAGGAACAGCACCTGGGTACCCGGCCCTTGGTACCCACCAAGTACCAGCCCAAGACAACACGTAAGAGGAGACTCGCCTAGGAGGCCTCTCCCCCAACGCTCACCGATGTGCCAGTCATCCATGGCATCGTACCTTGGCACACCGACGTTCCCGGACTTCACACACGAGAACAGAGCACAGTACACAGAGCTACGAATGTGCCTAGAGACTATGCTGTCCGACGTACCAGATGAACCGTACAAGTATGCTATCCTACTCAAGCACCTGAAGGTGCCCAGAGCGCACAATATAGCGCTGGCATATTCCAGCTCTACTACCCCATACACCGCGGCTCTAGTAGCCCTCGACCAACGTTATGGACGCATATGGGACTACGTGATACAGGAGATAAGAGACATTGACCGTCTCCCCCCAGCCAGAGACAACAGAGCATTAGATGACCTCTCTATCAAGGTACAGTCCCTGGTAGGGATGCTGGGGTCCCAAAAGGAAAAGGGGATCTATGAACTGTACGCTAACTCTAATGTAGAGAGGATACTAGAGAAGCTCCCTCCCGCCCGACAAGAGCGCTTCAGGCGGCAGAGAGACCACCGCGACCCCAACGGTCCAGAGGCATCCCTCCTAGACCTATCTGAGTTCCTCGCCAGGGAGGTCAGTAGCCTACGACTCGACACGTTCGTATGGAGTGGACCAAGCCCAAGACTCGGACCTCGGGGATCAACAGATAACCGTCGGTTGGTGACCGTTATGCACCAAGCCGAATCAGTACCGCAGCACAAGAACCACCACACCCCCTCGACGAAAGAGGACCAGTGGAAGATTGAGTGCCAGTACTGTGAGGGAGAACATCGGCTGTACCAATGCGACACTTTCGGGAAGCTGACCACGGACGAGGTGAGTCAGTGGATCAAGGACCACCGCCGCTGCTTCCGCTGCGCGCGCAGCCACCTAGCAGCTGAGTGCCGCTTGAAGAAGAAGTGCAGCAGGTGCGGTGGCACCCACTTGGAGGTCCTGCATGACATCAACAGGCGTCAGCCAGGACAACAAAGTGGGCCCGTCGCGGTAATGTACCATGCCGAGGCGGTGGCACCAGCACCAAAGTTCCACCAGACCGCTCCCTGGTGTCCCGACTGCTACAGCAGACACTGGGAGTCACGGTGCGACTCGCACCATATAGATTCTGTGTCACCACAGACAGGTGACAACCCCCCCGAGACAGGAGTGCTCCACATAGACCCCAAGCAGAGCGGGACCCCCCGAGTGCTCCTCAAAGTGGTCAGAGTGCTCCTGAGCTACGAGGACAAGGTCCTGGACACTTACGCCGTCCTGGACGATGGGTCTGAAAAGACTCTCCTCCTCGCTTCCGCAGCAGCCCAGTTGGGCCTGCGGGGTGTCAAAGATACCATGACCATACGCACCATCAGAAGGGACCAGAAGACCATAAAAGGTGAAAGGGTCTCCTTCAAGATAGCAGCGGTGGACCAGCCCGAGAAGCAGTATAGTATAACCAACGTCTTCACCAGCCACGACATAGGCCTGTCTCAGTACACCTACCCCATCCCACAGCTGATGGCTAAATATGTGCACCTACGTCAACTACCTATACCGCTTATCGACGGCGCCACACCGACCCTGCTCATCGGCTCCGACCACGCGGACCTCATTCTCCCAATTGAGGCGGCCCACATCGGACCCAAAGGATGCCCAGTCGCGGTTCAGACCCGACTGGGATGGACGCTCCAGGGCCCCCTCTACGGACTTGACAGTCAACCCACGTCTACACGCTGCCTACACACAAAGGCGAGCGACACCGGCCACTCCCTCGTACAGCAGAGGCTATTGACATTAAGCGAGAGGCCCGTGAGAGAACCGTGGGCACCAGAGGGAGTTCGGAACTCCACCCCCCTCAGCTGCGCTCCAGACGTAGCTGACCTCGAACCCAGCACCCCAAGCGACTCCTTGACGGAGCGGCCGGGACCGGCCCCTCCTCAGACGGGGTACAGAGCAAACAAGAGAAACAGACGGAGGAGGAGGAGGCACAGCCAAGCACAGATCAAAGCAGTCTCAGGCCCGCTTCCTCCTAAGCCCCCCTTCATCCCGTCCAGTCGTCATGACCATAGACCAGTCACTACCCCGAGCTGCGTGGCCGGCCGGCCGCGTAAGCAAAGTGACCACTGGTGCCGACGGAAAGGTCAGAGCGGCAGAATTGCTCGTCCAAGGGCGGACCTACAACCGACCCGTGGCGAGGCTGATAGAGTCGCCAAGGCTCCCCGACTCGCTTAATGACGACTAGGGATGTCCCGATCCGATCACGTGATCGGAATCGGCGTCGATCACGTGCTTTTCAGAGTATCGGGGATCGGGTAAAAATAATAATAAAAATCGGCAGTCAAAAAAAGAAATTTTTTATTCAACAAACATGACCATGTCCACGTCTTAAACTCATACGGAGGCCTTAGTTTTGGTTTTAAATTACATATAATATATCATCATTAATGTATTTATTGTCACACAGAGCAGAATAATTTTCCACAACAAACACATTCCCCTTTAATTTTCACCGTTGCAACAAACACCCCTTTAATTTAGACGCTACACGCTACACGCGGCTCGACCACAACAACAACAACACGTCGCTCCCGAAACACGGTTAATATCCACTGACTTGAGCAGCTAGACTTAATGTCAGAGGTTTGGAACTAAGCATTTAAAAATAGAAAGTCAAGCCAGTTGCAATGTTTGCAAGGAGGACAGCCGGCTGGAGGCGAAGTTTTCAGACTAACTTTTGGAGGATAACGTTACGTGACTGAGGATGATCGTCGGCGTTTCAGACCAGAATGGACCATTACGTAAGTCGAACACTGAATGTATACTAATGTGCAAACATATATTGAAACTTTTAATATTTCTCATATGAAGCAGAAGCACATTTCTCAGGGTGAATGTAATAACAAACGCCTCCGCGCTCGCGCCCCGGATATAGGCAACAGATGGGCTTGTCTCGCTCCACCAGTTTCTGACAAATGCGTCAAAATTGATTACTAATGTGAAAGATCGGATCGGAAACGATCGGATCGATAGATATTTAAAATCACATGCTCGGGATCGGATCGGAAGCAAAAAAAGGCGATCGGGACATCCCTAATGACGACCATGACCCCTGACTTTGTGAACTGCCTACCCTCACAACGGACATTGAGTAGTGGACAGTGCGGTTAATCTGTCTCTACTTAGCTAATTAGGTGGGACTAATTAGGAGGCGGCTGTTACAAAGGGTCAGATTAAACCGAATATATGTATTTATTGATTGATATATATTGCATAATATTTGTATATCGTTTGATATCCCTTGTGTATTCTTTGTACATATACACGGAATATCCCTTTAACCTACTACAGACCATAATATTTCGTTCTCTTATTGGATGGCGTGTCTTACCCCCAGAGTCGAGTTCAAAGCTACCGTCAAGGCTTGTCTCAACATGCCCGGTTTTGCCCAGGACTACGAGACAGAGATGAGGTGGGCACTAGTTTGTTCGCCGTACATATAAATATGGCGCAGGTGAATACAGAAGTAGTTCAGTCCGCAGTCCGTTCAGTTCGAGTTCGAGTTACCCAAGTGAAGCCTCACCCACTATGCAACGTGCGGTGAAGTGGGCCCGTATTGCCCCAAAATAGAGTCTTGTTTTATCCTAATACGTTTGTTCAACGTATCGTTCGCTCCTTACTAGTAAGCCTTCATCACGAGTCAAAGACCAAGTGAAGTGAGCAATTGTGTGTCTAAATAGAGCACTTATAGCCGCGTGCGAATAGGATAGTAAAGTATCAGCGCTTGGTTGAATAACGTCCAGTTCAACTTAGTTAATGTGAACCACCGCGCACCGGAGGATCTACACCGGTGAATGCAGACCCCCTTTCCGACTGGATTATTATTATTGCTTTGTACCAGGCTGCTGGAGCGGATAAGAATCGTCTACACCCACTGCTGTGGGACCTGCCCGTGAGGACCATCATTCGAGCCCGTCTCTATTGGAGAGGCTGACCGGCTTCCACCTGTGCGGCACGCACACTGGGATTACAGCTGTCTTTCGTCTGCCGAGCAGGGAGTAATATACCGCCTCCAGGAGCCTATTGAGTCCCCGCTGACCTAGACTTTGCATTCGAACATTTGCTCCCCCTGCTGGCTTACAACCGGTGGAACCCCCTACCAGTATCCCCTAGATATAATTCCTAATATTCAAGTTGTATTATTATCTCATGCGTAATATGAGAATGGACATTCATTATTGATTTGCCTACGCACATTCCTTTGCCTTACAAGTGCATTCAATTGAAGTATATTATGTATTCTTGCTGCTAATAAATACTTAAAGACAACTTTGTGTAGAACCGATTCATTGTGGCGAAGTGTTCTCATCATATACTCGTGTACGGTATGGCCAGTATAATGTACATAAGACGGTAGTGGTTTAATGATACCATACTTGATTAATACAGTCAGGGAATTGTACCCCTCAGTTACAGGTACCATGCAGTGAAAAGCGGCATAAGAGAATACCGTACTTTTCGCACTATAAGCCGCACCTGACTATAAGCCGCAGCAGCTAAATTGAATGATGTGTACATATATAAGCCGCACTGGACTATAAGCCGCAGGTGTTTTAATGTTTAATTACTATATGTAATTAGCATTGGGACACAATACTGTCGGACAAATAACAAGAATTAACTCATTTACAAGTTGTATTAAGTTTAGCAAATAAGGGAACAGATAAATAACATTTCAATGCAGTCAAAAAAGCAGTATTTAGATTTTTACATTTTCGGGTTTGGTCACATCGAGTCACATATAAGCCGCACCGTTATATAAGCCGCAGGGTCGAAAAATGGGGGGAAAAGCCGCGGCTTATAGTCCGAAAAGTACGGTACTTCATAATGTTTCATGCAATTAAAAAGTAAATATATATTTAGTACACATGATTTATTTATTTTAAATAACAGTGACTTTTCCTTTTTTATAAGAAAGTCTAGTGCTGGTTGAGCATATTCATACTTTATGTTGAAGGCCTATTTGTCTATAATGTGGCCACAAAAATAGAAAGGGTTTAATTATTTTGTTTGTTTGCACTAAGTTAATACATAGACAAATGTTGCCGATATTTTTCAGTCAGTTCTGTCTTTGTGTGCCAAACATTATTAAAAAGGTAAACATTTTTTTTACCAAATAAATGAGAAACATGTTTAAATCAGCAATGCCTCCCCTCTCTCTCCTGGCTCTAACCGTCACTGTAACCCTAACTATAACCCTAACCCTGGCTCTAACCGTCACTGTCAAAATGATGAGCCTGATATCAAACTGCCTCATTCTTTCAGTGTTTGCATGACTACGTCCTTGAGAATAACTGAACAGTTGGATTATCTTTAGGCTATATTATATATCTTATGCTGATGTATATGGTATTTTTGGAGTGTTACATTTTTTTTAAATAAAAAAACAACGTATCGAACCGAAAACCGTGATACGAACCGAACCGTAGATTTTGTGAACCATTCCACCCCTAGTTCACAGTTAAGTTACGTTTATTTGGATCCCCATTAGCTACTCTTCCTGGGGTCCACACAAAACTATAAATACAAACATCATAATTAAAAATAAAACCAACAATAAACATACGAAACAATATACATAACATAATCAAACATAATTCCCCCCACACCCATCCAACCCAACCCACCTCATTACATATACCAAAATATTACAAAATGACTAGTCAAATAATAAAATGTTATATATCAAGAAGGGATGTTCGATATTGGCTTTTTTACCAATATTTACCCTAGGGTGCCGCGGAGAGCTGCCTTGAGATTTAAAAAAATATATAAATAAAGATTATCTTTTTTTGATTACAGAAAATTATCACTAAAGTGCCATCTGTTGCAGCTGCACTGTTTTCCATGAAAATACCATATTTGCATAAGTTTGACCATTTCTCAAAATCTGAAAATCATTATTTAATAAAACACAGAAAAGGATCACCAAGTTACTCTGGATAAAAAAAAACTTTACAGACAACATTGAGACAAAGCTTCCTGACACATCTCCATCCAAACTCTTGGAAGAACTCATTGAAATCTCATCTGATACCACCTGGAGAGCTAGTTTCAGAGTGTGGTGCTGAGTACCAAGTATCTCATGATGCAGCAGTTAAGGTGTTGATACCATTCAGCACCACATATCTGTGTGAAGCTGGCTTTTCATCCATGACAGCAATATAGGGCCAAGTTGAGCCTTGATGATGACATGCGTGTTGCCTTGTCAAAGATCTCCCCACGTATTGACCGTATTATTAGCCAGCAGCAGCGGACCTCGCATTGAGAAATGTCCACTGAGTGAACGAGTGCTTATTTTCTGTATTTATTTATATTTTTTGAGAAATGGTAACTTGGTGATCCTTTTCTGTATTTTAAAAAAAAATCATGATTTTCAGTTTTTGAGAAATGGTCACACTTATCCAAATATGCTATTTTTATGGAAAAGAGTGCAGCTGCAACAGATGGCACTTTAGTGATAATTTTCTGTAATTTTATTTAAAGAAATATGCTATTTGATTTACTACTACAAGCAGTGTAATGTCAACAGTACTAAGCCATTTAGACCTGAAACACCTGTTAATAATGCATGATATAGCCTGCATATACACACAAATGTGTTTCCCGGTTTCTTAAATAAACATTATTTTGAAAGCAAGCACTTTTGTCATCATTGTAGGAAAAAAGACAGGACCGGAAAAGTCTTTATCGTATGTAGGGGGGCCCTGGAATATTTTATTGAACACAGGGGTGCCTTGGCAGCAGAACGGTTGAGAACCCCTGAACTAGACTATTAAAAAAAAATTATAATAATAATATATATATATTTTTTTTTTTTATCATTTCATTTGGGCTGTGGGGGGTGCTTAATGTAAAAGACTGACCTGAGGAAAAGGCTGCAGTCGAGTCGATTTTGTGTTTTGAGCACAAACTTCATCATAGATCTGGCCTCTTTATTTTGCTCTCAAAGTGCACCAGACCTAGGGGCCCCTAGAGGCACAGCACCAGACCTAGGGGCCCCTAGAGGCACAGCACCAGACCTAGGGGCCCCTAGAGGCACAGCACCAGACCTAGGGGCCCCTAGAGGCACAGCACCAGACCACCAGACCTAGGGGCCCCTAGAGGCACAGCACCAGACCTAGGGGCCCCTAGAGGCACAGCACCAGACCTAGGGGCCCCTAGAGGCACAGCACCAGACCTAGGGGCCCCTAGAGGCTCAGCACCAGACCTAGGGGCCCCTAGAGGCACAGCACCAGACCTAGGGGCCCCTAGAGGCACAGCACCAGACCTAGGGGCCCCTAGAGGCACAGCACCAGACCTAGGGGCCCCTAGAGGCTCAGCACCAGACCTAGGGGCCCCTAGAGGCACAGCACCAGACCTAGGGGCCCCTAGAGGCACAGCACCAGACCTAGGGGCCCCCTAGAGGCACAGCACCAGACCTAGGGGCCCCTAGAGGCACAGCACCAGACCTAGGGGCCCCTAGAGGCACAGCACCAGACCTAGGGGCCTCTAGAGGCACAGCACCAGACCTAGGGGCCCCTAGAGGCACAGCACCAGACCTAGGGGCCCCTAGAGGCTCAGCACCAGACCTAGGGGCCCCTAGAGGCACAGCACCAGACCTAGGGGCCCCCTAGAGGCACAGCACCAGACCTAGGGGCCCCTAGAGGCACAGCACCAGACCTAGGGGCCCCTAGAGGCACAGCACCAGACCTAGGGGCCCCTAGAGGCACAGCACCAGACCTAGGGGCCCCTAGAGGCACAGCACCAGACCTAGGGGCCCCTAGAGGCACAGCACCAGACCTAGGGGCCTCTAGAGGCACAGCACCAGACCTAGGGGCCCCTAGAGGCTCAGCACCAGACCTAGGGGCCCCTAGAGGCTCAGCACCAGACCTAGGGGCCCCTAGAGGCTCAGTGTAGTAATTATATATGTGTTATATACAGTGTAGTAATTATATATGTTATATACAGTGTAGTAATTATATATGTGTTATATACAGTGTAGTAATTATATATGTTATATACAGTGTAGTAATTATATATGTGTTATATACAGTGTAGTAATTATATATGTTATATACAGTGTAGTCATTATATATGTTATATACAGTGTAGTAGTAATTATATATGTGTTATATACAGTGTAGTCATTATATATGTGTTATATACAGTGTAGTAATTATATATGTTATATACAGTGTAGTAATTATATATGTGTTATATACAGTGTAGTAATTATATATGTTATATACAGTGTAGTAGTAATTATATATGTGTTATATACAGTGTAGTCATTATATATGTGTTATATACAGTGTAGTAATTATATATGTTATATACAGTGTAGTAATTATATATGTGTTATATACAGTGTAGTAATTATATATGTGTTATATACAGTGTAGTAATTATATATGTGTTATATACAGTGTAGTAATTATATATGTTATATACAGTGTAGTAATTATATATGTTATATACAGTGTAGTAATTATATATGTGTTATATACAGTGTAGTAATTATATATGTGTTATATACAGTGTAGTAATTATATATGTGTTATATACAGTGTAGTAATTATATATGTGTTATATACAGTGTAGTAATTATATATGTGTTATATACAGTGTAGTAATTATATATGTGTTATATACAGTGTAGTAATTATATATGTTATATACAGTGTAGTAATTATATATGTGTTATATACAGTGTAGTAATTATATATGTGTTATATACAGTGTAGTAATTATATATGTGTTATATACAGTGTAGTAATTATATATGTGTTATATACAGTGTAGTAATTATATATGTGTTATATACAGTGTAGTAATTATATATGTTATATACAGTGTAGTAATTATATATGTGTTATATACAGTGTAGTAATTATATATGTGTTATATACAGTGTAGTGTGTAGTAATTATATATGTGTTATATACAGTGTAGTAATTATATATGTGTTATATACAGTGTAGTAATTATATATGTGTTATATACAGTGTAGTAATTATATATGTTATATACAGTGTAGTAATTATATATGTGTTATATACAGTGTAGTAATTATATATGTGTTATATACAGTGTAGTAATTATATATGTGTTATATACAGTGTAGTAATTATATATGTGTTATATACAGTGTAGTAATTATATATGTGTTATATACAGTGTAGTAATTATATATGTTATATACAGTGTAGTAATTATATATGTGTTATATACAGTGTAGTAATTATATATGTGTTATATACAGTGTAGTAATTATATGTGTGTTATATACAGTGTAGTAATTATATATGTTATATACAGTGTAGTAATTATATATGTGTTATATACAGTGTAGTAATTATATATGTGTTATATACAGTGTAGTAATTATATGTGTGTTATATACAGTGTAGTAATTATATATGTTATATACAGTGTAGTAATTATATGTGTGTTATATACAGTGTAGTAATTATATGTGTTATATACAGTGTAGTAATTATATATGTGTTATATACAGTGTAGTAATTATATATGTGTTATATACAGTGTAGTAATTATATATGTGTTATATACAGTGTAGTAATTATATATGTGTTATATACAGTGTAGTAATTATATATGTGTTATATACAGTGTAGTAATTATATATGTGTTATATACAGTGTAGTAATTATATATGTGTTATATACAGTGTAGTAATTATATATGTGTTATATACAGTGTAGTAATTATATATGTGTTATATACAGTGTAGTAATTATATATGTGTTATATACAGTGTAGTAATTATATATGTGTTATATACAGTGTAGTAATTATATATGTGTTATATACAGTGTAGTAATTATATATGTGTTATATACAGTGTAGTAATTATATATATGTTATATACAGTGTAGTAATTATATGTGTTATATACAGTGTAGTAATTATATATGTTATATACAGTGTAGTAATTATATATGTGTTATATACAGTGTAGTAATTATATGTGTTATATACAGTGTAGTAATTATATATGTGTTATATACAGTGTAGTAATTATATATGTGTTATATACAGTGTAGTAATTATATATGTGTTATATACAGTGTAGTAATTATATATGTGTTATATACAGTGTAGTAATTATATATGTTATATACAGTGTAGTAATTATATATGTGTTATATACAGTGTAGTAATTATATATGTGTTATATACAGTGTAGTAATTATATATGTGTTATATACAGTGTAGTAATTATATATGCGTTATATACAGTGTAGTAATTATATATGCGTTATATACAGTGTAGTAATTATATATGCGTTATATACAGTGTAGTAATTATATATGTGTTATATACAGTGTAGTAATTATATATGTGTTATATACAGTGTAGTAATTATATATGTGTTATATACAGTGTAGTAATTATATATGTGTTATATACAGTGTAGTAATTATATATGTGTTATATACAGTGTAGTAATTATATATGTGTTATATACAGTGTAGTAGTAATTATATATGTGTTATATACAGTGTAGTAATTATATATGTGTTATATACAGTGTAGTAATTATATATGTTATATACAGTGTAGTAATTATATATGTGTTATATACAGTGTAGTAATTATATATGTGTTATATACAGTGTAGTAATTATATATATGTTATATACAGTGTAGTAATTATATATATGTTATATACAGTGTAGTAATTATATATGTGTTATATACAGTGTAGTAATTATATATGTTATATACAGTGTAGTAATTATATATGTGTTATATACAGTGTAGTAATTATATATGTGTTATATACAGTGTAGTAATTATATATGTGTTATATACAGTGTAGTAATTATATGTGTGTTATATACAGTGTAGTAATTATATATGTGTTATATACAGTGTAGTAATTATATATGTGTTATATACAGTGTAGTAATTATATATGTGTTATATACAGTGTAGTAATTATATATGTGTTATATACAGTGTAGTAATTATATATGTGTTATATACAGTGTAGTAATTATATATGTGTTATATACAGTGTAGTAATTATATATGTGTTATATACAGTGTAGTAATTATATATATGTTATATACAGTGTAGTAATTATATGTGTTATATACAGTGTAGTAATTATATATGTTATATACAGTGTAGTAATTATATATGTGTTATATACAGTGTAGTAATTATATGTGTTATATACAGTGTAGTAATTATATATGTGTTATATACAGTGTAGTAATTATATATGTGTTATATACAGTGTAGTAATTATATATGTGTTATATACAGTGTAGTAATTATATATGTGTTATATACAGTGTAGTAATTATATATGTTATATACAGTGTAGTAATTATATATGTGTTATATACAGTGTAGTAATTATATATGTGTTATATACAGTGTAGTAATTATATATGTGTTATATACAGTGTAGTAATTATATATGCGTTATATACAGTGTAGTAATTATATATGCGTTATATACAGTGTAGTAATTATATGTGCGTTATATACAGTGTAGTAATTATATATGTGTTATATACAGTGTAGTAATTATATATGTGTTATATACAGTGTAGTAATTATATATGTGTTATATACAGTGTAGTAATTATATATGTGTTATATACAGTGTAGTAATTATATATGTGTTATATACAGTGTAGTAGTAATTATATATGTGTTATATACAGTGTAGTAATTATATATGTGTTATATACAGTGTAGTAATTATATATGTTATATACAGTGTAGTAATTATATATGTGTTATATACAGTGTAGTAATTATATATGTGTTATATACAGTGTAGTAATTATATATATGTTATATACAGTGTAGTAATTATATATATGTTATATACAGTGTAGTAATTATATATGTGTTATATACAGTGTAGTAATTATATATGTTATATACAGTGTAGTAATTATATATGTGTTATATACAGTGTAGTAATTATATATGTGTTATATACAGTGTAGTAATTATATATGTGTTATATACAGTGTAGTAATTATATGTGTGTTATATACAGTGTAGTAATTATATATGTGTTATATACAGTGTAGTAATTATATATGTGTTATATACAGTGTAGTAATTATATATGTGTTATATACAGTGTAGTAATTATATATGTGTTATATACAGTGTAGTAATTATATATGTGTTATATACAGTGTAGTAATTATATATGTGTTATATACAGTGTAGTAATTATATATGTGTTATATACAGTGTAGTAATTATATATATGTTATATACAGTGTAGTAATTATATGTGTTATATACAGTGTAGTAATTATATATGTTATATACAGTGTAGTAATTATATATGTGTTATATACAGTGTAGTAATTATATATGTGTTATATACAGTGTAGTAATTATATATGTGTTATATACAGTGTAGTAATTATATATGTTATATACAGTGTAGTAATTATATATGTTATATACAGTGTAGTAATTATATATGTGTTATATACAGTGTAGTAATTATATATGTGTTATATACAGTGTAGTAATTATATATGTGTTATATACAGTGTAGTAATTATATATGTGTTATATACAGTGTAGTAATTATATATGTGTTATATACAGTGTAGTAATAATTATATATGTGTTATATACAGTGTAGTAATTATATATGTGTTATATACAGTGTAGTAATTATATATGTGTTATATACAGTGTAGTAATTATATATGTGTTATATACAGTGTAGTAATTATTATTATATATGTGTTATATACAGTGTAGTAATTATATATGTGTTATATACAGTGTAGTAATTATATAGTTATATACAGTGTAGTAATTATATATGTGTTATATACAGTGTAGTAATTATATGTGTTATATACAGTGTAGTAATTATATATGTGTTATATACAGTGTAGTAATTATATATGCGTTATATACAGTGTAGTAATTATATATGTGTTATATACAGTGTAGTAATTATATATGTGTTATATACAGTGTAGTAATTATATGTGTTATATACAGTGTAGTAATTATATATGTGTTATATACAGTGTAGTAATTATATGTGTTATATACAGTGTAGTAATTATATATGTTATATACAGTGTAGTAGTAATTATATATGCGTTATATACAGTGTAGTAATTATATATGTGTTATATACAGTGTAGTAATTATATATGCGTTATATACAGTGTAGTAATTATATATGTTATATACAGTGTAGTAATTATATATGTTATATACAGTGTAGTAATTATATATGTTATATACAGTGTAGTAATTATATATGCGTTATATACAGTGTAGTAATTATATATGCGTTATATACAGTGTAGTAATTATATATGTGTTATATACAGTGTAGTAATTATATATGTGTTATATACAGTGTAGTAATTATATATGTGTTATATACAGTGTAGTAATTATATATATGTTATATACAGTGTAGTAATTATATGTGTTATATACAGTGTAGTAATTATATATGTTATATACAGTGTAGTAATTATATATGTGTTATATACAGTGTAGTAATTATATGTGTTATATACAGTGTAGTAATTATATATGTGTTATATACAGTGTAGTAATTATATATGTGTTATATACAGTGTAGTAATTATATATGTGTTATATACAGTGTAGTAATTATATATGTTATATACAGTGTAGTAATTATATATGTTATATACAGTGTAGTAATTATATATGTGTTATATACAGTGTAGTAATTATATATGTGTTATATACAGTGTAGTAATTATATATGTGTTATATACAGTGTAGTAATTATATATGTGTTATATACAGTGTAGTAATTATATATGTGTTATATACAGTGTAGTAATTATATATGTGTTATATACAGTGTAGTAATTATATATGTGTTATATACAGTGTAGTAATTATATATGTGTTATATACAGTGTAGTAATTATATATGCGTTATATACAGTGTAGTAATTATATATGCGTTATATACAGTGTAGTAATTATATATGCGTTATATACAGTGTAGTAATTATATATGTGTTATATACAGTGTAGTAATTATATATGTGTTATATACAGTGTAGTAATTATATATGTGTTATATACAGTGTAGTAATTATATATGTGTTATATACAGTGTAGTAATTATATATGTGTTATATACAGTGTAGTAATTATATATGTGTTATATACAGTGTAGTAGTAATTATATATGTGTTATATACAGTGTAGTAATTATATATGTGTTATATACAGTGTAGTAATTATATATGTTATATACAGTGTAGTAATTATATATGTGTTATATACAGTGTAGTAATTATATATGTGTTATATACAATATGTGTTATATACAGTGTAGTAATTATATATGTGTTATATACAGTGTAGTAATTATATATGTGTTATATACAGTGTAGTAATTATATATGTGTTATATACAGTGTAGTAATTATATATGTGTTATATACAGTGTAGTAATTATATGTGTTATATACAGTGTAGTAATTATATATGTGTTATATACAGTGTAGTAATTATATATGTGTTATATACAGTGTAGTAATTATATATATGTTATATACAGTGTAGTAATTATATGTGTTATATACAGTGTAGTAATTATATATGTTATATACAGTGTAGTAATTATATATGTGTTATATACAGTGTAGTAATTATATGTGTTATATACAGTGTAGTAATTATATATGTGTTATATACAGTGTAGTAATTATATATGTGTTATATACAGTGTAGTAATTATATATGTGTTATATACAGTGTAGTAATTATATATGTGTTATATACAGTGTAGTAATTATATATGTTATATACAGTGTAGTAATTATATATGTGTTATATACAGTGTAGTAATTATATATGCGTTATATACAGTGTAGTAATTATATATGTTATATACAGTGTAGTAATTATATATGCGTTATATACAGTGTAGTAATTATATATGTGTTATATACAGTGTAGTAATTATATATATGTTATATACAGTGTAGTAATTATATGTGTTATATACAGTGTAGTAATTATATATGTGTTATATACAGTGTAGTAATTATATGTGTTATATACAGTGTAGTAATTATATATGTGTTATATACAGTGTAGTAATTATATATGTGTTATATACAGTGTAGTAATTATATATGTGTTATATACAGTGTAGTAATTATATATGTTATATACAGTGTAGTAATTATATATGTTATATACAGTGTAGTAATTATATATGTGTTATATACAGTGTAGTAATTATATATGTGTTATATACAGTGTAGTAATTATATATGTGTTATATACAGTGTAGTAATTATATATGTGTTATATACAGTGTAGTAATTATATATGTGTTATATACAGTGTAGTAATAATTATATATGTGTTATATACAGTGTAGTAATTATATATGTGTTATATACAGTGTAGTAATTATATATGTGTTATATACAGTGTAGTAATTATATATGTGTTATATACAGTGTAGTAATTATTATTATATATGTGTTATATACAGTGTAGTAATTATATATGTGTTATATACAGTGTAGTAATTATATAGTTATATACAGTGTAGTAATTATATATGTGTTATATACAGTGTAGTAATTATATGTGTTATATACAGTGTAGTAATTATATATGTGTTATATACAGTGTAGTAATTATATATGCGTTATATACAGTGTAGTAATTATATATGTGTTATATACAGTGTAGTAATTATATATGTGTTATATACAGTGTAGTAATTATATGTGTTATATACAGTGTAGTAATTATATATGTGTTATATACAGTGTAGTAATTATATGTGTTATATACAGTGTAGTAATTATATATGTTATATACAGTGTAGTAGTAATTATATATGCGTTATATACAGTGTAGTAATTATATATGTGTTATATACAGTGTAGTAATTATATATGCGTTATATACAGTGTAGTAATTATATATGCGTTATATACAGTGTAGTAATTATATATGTTATATACAGTGTAGTAGTAATTATATATGCGTTATATACAGTGTAGTAATTATATATGCGTTATATACAGTGTAGTAATTATATATGTGTTATATACAGTGTAGTAATTATATATGTGTTATATACAGTGTAGTAATTATATATGTGTTATATACAGTGTAGTAATTATATATGTGTTATATACAGTGTAGTAATTATATATATGTTATATACAGTGTAGTAATTATATGTGTTATATACAGTGTAGTAATTATATATGTTATATACAGTGTAGTAATTATATATGTGTTATATACAGTGTAGTAATTATATGTGTTATATACAGTGTAGTAATTATATATGTGTTATATACAGTGTAGTAATTATATATGTGTTATATACAGTGTAGTAATTATATATGTGTTATATACAGTGTAGTAATTATATATGTTATATACAGTGTAGTAATTATATATGTTATATACAGTGTAGTAATTATATATGTGTTATATACAGTGTAGTAATTATATATGTGTTATATACAGTGTAGTAATTATATATGTGTTATATACAGTGTAGTAATTATATATGTGTTATATACAGTGTAGTAATTATATATGTGTTATATACAGTGTAGTAATTATATATGTGTTATATACAGTGTAGTAATTATATATGTGTTATATACAGTGTAGTAATTATATATGTGTTATATACAGTGTAGTAATTATTATTATATATGTGTTATATACAGTGTAGTAATTATATATGTGTTATATACAGTGTAGTAATTATAGTTATATACAGTGTAGTAATTATATATGTGTTATATACAGTGTAGTAATTATATGTGTTATATACAGTGTAGTAATTATATATGTGTTATATACAGTGTAGTAATTATATATGCGTTATATACAGTGTAGTAATTATATATGTGTTATATACAGTGTAGTAATTATATATGTGTTATATACAGTGTAGTAATTATATGTGTTATATACAGTGTAGTAATTATATATGTGTTATATACAGTGTAGTAATTATATGTGTTATATACAGTGTAGTAATTATATATGCTATATACAGTGTAGTAGTAATTATATATGCGTTATATACAGTGTAGTAATTATATATGTGTTATATACAGTGTAGTAATTATATATGCGTTATATACAGTGTAGTAATTATATATGCGTTATATACAGTGTAGTAATTATATATGTTATATACAGTGTAGTAATTATATATGTTATATACAGTGTAGTAATTATATATGAGTTATATACAGTGTAGTAATTATATATGCGTTATATACAGTGTAGTAATTATATATGTGTTATATACAGTGTAGTAATTATATATGCGTTATATACAGTGTAGTAATTATATATGTGTTATATACAGTGTAGTAATTATATATGTGTTATATACAGTGTAGTAATTATATATGTGTTATATACAGTGTAGTAATTATATATGTGTTATATACAGTGTAGCTGATGATACCAAGCGATACCGGAGTCTCAAGGCGAGCACAGAAAGACTCAGAAGAAGCTTCTATCCCCAGGCCATCAGGCTGCTAAACGAACAATGAACACTACACAACAACAACCACCAAACGCACATAGCACACACATCCACACGCACACACTCACTTTAAACAAACACACTGTAGCACCCACTCCACACACTTTATAGCACACACCCACTTTAAACAAACACACTGTAGCACCCACTCCCCACACTTTATATTTATTGATGAAGGATTGCACTACAACTCGTACACCTTACTGTAAATTGTACCTAAATTGTACCTCATCCCATTTCTGCTTTGCACTATATAGTACTGTACATTAGTACACTGCATAGTATTGTATATTATATGGTAACTCAGAACATTGTACATATGTCTATACCGAACACTGTGACCTCATTTTCTTCTTCTAAATTACATGCTATACTATGTTATTTGATACTATCTTGTCTAGCACAGTCTCTGGAGCGTAACAGTAAGAAGCATTTTGTATGAAAGTATTCTGTACTTCTGTATGACAACTATTAAAGAAACTTGATACTTTGCGTACCTGGAGGAGGGGGGTTGGGGTAAGAGTATCCAGGCGGGGGCCCGGTGGGGTACATCCCGTTGGCATCTGGGCAGGCGTAGGCCCCGTTGGAGATGTAGGGGCAGCCCCCCCCGAACCCTGCGGTCACCGGCTGGCCTCTGGACGCTGAGGAGGAGAAGACCACGGGCGTCACTAACCCAGTGCCCAGTGTCTCCTCTGCCACCCTAACCCTCTGGACGCTGAGGAGGAGGAGACCACGGGCGTCACTAACCCAGTGCCCAGTGTCTCCTCTGCCACCCTAACCCTCTGGACACTGAGGAGGAGGAGACCACGGGCGTCACTACCTGCCCAGTGTCTCCTCTGCCACCCTAACCCTCTGGACGCTGAGGAGGAGGAGACCACGGGCGTCACTACCTGCCCAGTGTCTCCTCTGCCACCCTAACCCTCTGGACGCTGAGGAGGAAGAGACCACGGGCGTCACTAACCCAGTGCCCAGTGTCTCCTCTGCCACCCTAACCCTCTGGACGCTGAGGAGGAAGAGACCACGAGCTTCACTAACCCAGTGCCCAGTGTCTCCTCTGCCACCCTAACCCTCTGGACACTGAGGAGGAGGAGACCACGGGCGTCACTAACCCAGTGCCCAGTGTCTCCTCTGCCACCCTAACCCTCTGGACACTGAGGAGGAGGAGACCACGGGCGTCACTAACCCAGTGCCCAGTGTCTCCTCTGCCACCCTAACCCTCTGGACACTGAGGAGGAGGAGACCACGAGCGTCACTACCTGCCCAGTGTCTCCTCTGCCACCCTAACCCTCTGGACGCTGAGGAGGAGAAGACCACGGGCGTCACTAACCCAGTGCCCAGTGTCTCCTCTGCCACCCTAACCCTCTGGACGCTGAGGAGGAGGAGACCACGAGCGTCACTAACCCAGTGCCCAGTGTCTCCTCTGCCATTGGTCCATCTCAAAAACCATGCCCTCTTTTTCTTGATCCTCCAATCACAATCACAATCACAAATCCAGGGACAGTTGTGATTGGAGGATCGAGGAAAGGGGGCGGGGTAGTTGTGAGTTTATTAGGATCCTCATTAAGCCGTTAGAAATGCTAACAGCTACTCTTCCTGGGGGTCCAGATAGAACACACACACAGGTAAGAGATTAAATATATATACTGTATATATATTAGAGCTGGGCCGTTAACAGCGTTAACGTGCTGCGTTAACGCTATACTAGTATTGCGCGATAATATAATTAACGCACCCTTAAAAAAAAAGAAAAATTTTTTTTACCTTGATTTACCCAGGGTAGGTTCGCTGAGCACAGATGCTCTTTTTCAGGAACGCCCTGCTTCACATTCACACAGTTCCATTCACACCTGGGAGCTGCCCAGTACAACCACAGTTGACACCATTGGCCACTGAGCAACTCCACTGGAGCAGTTGAGTCAAGCCATGTCACATAGTTCAAGTTTGAAATGATTCTTTCTGTTTTGCTCCTGAGAGTGTGCTAGATACTGTACTGTACTGGTAATATTATTTATTTGTGTTAACTTCTGAATAAAACAACTTATTAAACACAAGTACATCTTATTGAACATTATTTTGATATTTCATTACCAATTATCATAGCAAAACAGCTTTTTCAAACAGTCTGTAATGCATTTTGGAAACGGGAGATGGGCTCATGGTGTAATGGGCCACCTGGCCTGAGAAACATAAGGAGGAAAGAAAAAGTAAGGACTTACTTCTGGTCATTATTTGGGTAGAACACACATATTTTGAATGCCTTCGGCAGGTTTTTTTTCTTTTTTTTTTAGCCATTTTAATCTAGATGAATCTAGATTAAATCCAGGATTGCAGATAGATTAATCTAGATTAAAAAAATGTATCTATGCCCACCTCTAATATATATATATATATATATATATATATATATATATATATTAAGGCTGTCAAAGTTAACGCGGTATTTAACGCGTTATCGCCCGATTCTATTAACGCCACATTTTTTTTAACTCAGGATTAACTTTTACGTTTTTTTTTTTTTTTACTAGACTTCACTCAGGTGTATTATTGATGCTCTCATTGATACTATGTTTGTTTCTGAAGTGTGTGTGTGTGTGTGTGTGTGTGTGTGTGTGTGTGTGTGTGTGTGTGTGTGAGATATATAGCAAGAGAGAGGGGGGTGAGAGAGATGAGGAAGGGGCAAGAGAGAAAGAGAGCTGGGAGAGTGTGTGTGAGAGAGAGAGAGGGGGGGGTGAGTCCTCAGCCCTTGTGTGGGTGAATGTAACACGTTCCTAACGTTTTCTTTCCCCTATTATTTCATGCACACTTTATTCATTGTTTTAAATTATTATTTTCTTTTAAGTTATTTTGTGCATCACTCTGTTTTGAATTTGATGCAAATTTGCAATGCATGAGGGTCATCCTTTTGTGTTAAAGGAGACATGTACTATAAATGTCATTTTTCAGTCTCTAGCATTGTATTATAGTAATAGGAGTTAGTATCAATGTGTTTTAGTGTCTAAATACCATATTGGCGGATTGCTCTGATTCAGCTCAGATAATTTCCTGCTCCAGTAAATTAGTCCATCCTGATTTGAAGGGCCTGAATGACGTTACTCAGGCTCTGGGTAGAAGACAGTGATGTGATTGGCTCTGTGGTTGTAGCTAATGCCCGCCCACAATCTACCTAGACTAGACAGCGAGTGGAAAACCACTTCCTCATACTGCGAGGCAGAGTGAAACCCGACACCTCTGCATACTCTGGAGGGAGAGAGAGAGAGAGATAGAGGGAGAGAGAGAGGGAGAGAGAGGGAGAGACAGAGAGAGAGAGGGAGACAGAGAGAGAGGGAGGGAGCACTTGGGGGAGGGGGGGGGGACCTGCCGCGCCACACGGGAGAGGGGAGGAAGGGAGGCCCCCCCCCCCCCCCCCCCACAAGCTGCCGCAGGGAGAGAAAAAACGAAAGGAAGAGACGGCCTGTCTTTTTTTTCTCTCTCTCTCTCTCTCTCTCGCACCCCCCCGCCCTCTCTCTCTCTCTATCTGTCTACCAGTCGCAGACTGTGTGGACTGACCGTCACTCAAAGTGCTTATGGGCGGAGCCAGGCCATAACAGCCTGAAATCTTGAAGCTGAAAAATGATGGTTTTGAGTACTTGATTAGAAATATAAAACGATGCATTTTTTTGAAAAAAAACTTACAGATGTCTTCAATAGACTAACAGGAATTGTGTAAAGTTGCCCAAATAGTGCTAGGAATAGCAGTACATGTCCCCTTTAAATGTCTGCATAAAGCAAGCATTTGTTGACTCGCATGTTGATAAGAGTATTAAAACTTGGAACTTGAAAAAGATCTGTTTAAGGTAGAAAAAAAATAAAAATAAAAAAATTAGACTAATTTGCGATTAATCGCGAGTTAACTATGGACAATCATGCGATTAATCAAGTTAAATATTTTAATCGATTGACAGCACTACTATATATATATAATAATAAAGAAAGTAACACAAATGAACACTGGTAATGAGTGAGTGACAATGTAATTTACAAAACAAAATGGATTCAAGGTTTGCTAGATGCATTTTCAGTCTTTTTAAAGTGCATTTTACCTTTAATTTCTGTGATCTCCAAAAGGTAAATAGCACCAAAATGATAGAGACCGTGCAGGTTGTAGGGCTAAAAACCTTTCATGTTTGGACATTTGATTATGATTATAGCACCAAGCACTGGGTTTGTACTTTTCTTTTTGAGGGGAAATGACTTTGTTCCCCATTTGAACTGGCTGTAGTAGGTAGTATTATATATATTATATGTATGTATATATATATATATATATATATATATATATATATATATACTGTAGTAGGTCGTATTCATAGTAAGTCAAGTCAGATGTAGAGCCCAGAATGACAACCAATTGCCTCCATTTTATTCAAGTGCCCAAATAAAATAAAATAAACATAAAATCCAAAATTGTACAACACCAATAGACTTTCCCCAATGAAGATAAGGAACGACTTCCTGTAACCTAGCAACAGAGAAACCTCAGATGGGCAGTTAAAAGGGCATCCCCCATCAGGGTGTCAGTGATACGGTGTTGCTATGGATGGAGAATAGAATGATTGTGGACTTCAGGAGGTCGGGGGTCAAGGACTACAGCCCCCTCAGCATCGACGGGGCACCAGTTGAGAGAGTGAACAGTTTCAAGTACCTCGGAGCCCACATATCCGAGGACTTGACATGGACCACACACATTGACAGTGTTGTGAAGAAGGCACGACAACGCCTCTACTTCCTCAGGCGCCTAAGGAAGTTCCAAGTCAGTCAGAAGATCCTTAGGAACTTCTACTCATGTACAATAGAGAGCATCCTGACCGGCAACATCACCTCCTGGTTTGGGAATAGCACTGCACAAGACCGTAGCAGACTACAAAGAGTGACACGTTCAGCCGAACGCACAATTAGAGGGGGGCTTCCCACCCTCCAGAACATTTACAACAAGCGGTGCAAGGGGAAGGCTAAGAGAATTATTAAGGACTCGAGCCACCCGAACAACTGCCTCTTTGAACTGCTGCCGTCAGGCAAGCGATACCGGAGTCTTATGGCGAGCACAGAAAGACTCAGAAGGAGCTTCTATCCCCAGGCCATCAGGCTGCTAAACGAACAATAATCGCTAAACGAACAATAATCACTATGCAACAACCATCAAATGCACACAGCACACACACCCACACGCACACACTCACTCAAACAAACAACACACTGCAGCACCCACTCTCCACACTTTAGATCACACAAACACACTTACACTTTATATTTATTGATAAAGGATTTGCACTACAACTCGTACACCTACTGTGAATTGTACCTAAACTGCACCTCGTCCATTTATGCCTTGCACTATATAGTATTGTATATTAGTACACTGCACAGTATTGTATATTGTATGGTAACTACGTCTACGAACATTGTACATATGTCTAAACTGAACACTGTGACCTCTTTTTTTTTACTTCTAATTTTTACTATGTTTTTATTTCATACTTATCTTGTCATGCACAGTCTCTGGAGCGCAACAGTAAGAAGCATTTTGTACAAAAGTATTCTGTACTTCTGTATGACAACTATTAAAGAAACTTGAAACTTGAAACTTGAAAGAGCGAATGATTGGCATGTATATGCATACAGTATATAAACACATATTTAAGCAATAATACACGAGAACCAGTGGAATAGCAGGAATATTGCCACGGCTGTGATGCGCCCGCAGCCAGGAGAGCGAAGCTCGAGTCACCGAGTGGCAATATTCCTGATATTCCACTGGTTCTCGTGTATTATTGCTTTTATACAGCAAGCTGCACCGTCGGGGAAAATATAGGATGAATACAGACAATTCTAGGCTTTTATATCGATTTCAGTGAACTTGGCGTAGAAAAATAGTTCCTAAAGATGTATTTTTGCTATGGAATTTCAAATGCAGTTGGCAGTTGGAACTTTCTACAACATTCTAAAGCCAGCACAGTGGTATATTCATGGTGATTTAACTAAAGCCAGCACAGTGGTATATTCATGGTGATTTAACTAAAGCCAGCACAGTGGTATATTCATGGTGATTTAACTAAAGCCAGCTCAGTGGTATATTCATGGTGATTTAACTAAAGCCAGCTCAGTGGTATATTCATGGTGATTGAACTAAAGCCAGCGCAGTGGTATATTCATGGTGATTTAACTAAAGCCAGCACAGTGGTATATTCATGGTGATTTAACTAAAGCCAGCACAGTGGTATATATTCATGGTGATTTAACTAAAGCCAGCGCAGTGGTATATTCATGGTGATTTAACTAAAGCCAGCACAGTGGTGTATATTCATGGTGATTTAACTAAAGCCAGCGCAGTGGTATATTCATGGTGATTGAACTAAAGCCAGCGCAGTGGTATATTCATGGTGATTTAACTAAAGCCAGCACAGTGGTATATTCATGGAGATTTAACTAAAGCCAGCGCAGTGGTATATTCATGGTGATTTAACTAAAGCCAGCACAGTGGTATATTCATGGAGATTTAACTAAAGCCAGTGGTATATTCATGGTGATTTAACTAAAGCCAGTGGTATATTCATGGTGATTTAACTAAAGCCAGCACAGTGGTATATTCATGGTGATTGAACTAAAGCCAGCGCAGTGGTATATTCATGGTGATTTAACTAAAGCCAGCACAGTGGTATATTCATGGTGATTTAACTAAAGCCAGCACAGTGGTATATATTCATGGTGATTTAACTAAAGCCAGCGCAGTGGTATATTCATGGTGATTTAACTAAAGCCAGCGCAGTGGTATATTCATGGTGATTTAACTAAAGCCAGCGCAGTGGTATATTCATGGTGATTTAACTAAAGCCAGCGCAGTGGTGTATTCATGGTGATTTAACTAAAGCCAGCGCAGTGGTATATTCATGGTGATTTAACTAAAGCCAGCGCAGTGGTATATTCATGGTGATTTAACTAAAGCCAGCGCAGTGGTATATTCATGGTGATTTAACTAAAGCCAGCTCAGTGCTATATTCATGGTGATTTAACTAAAGCCAGCGCAGTGGTATATATTCATGGTGATTTAACTAAAGCCAGCACAGTGGTATATTCATGGTGATTTAACTAAAGCCAGCACAGTGGTATATATTCATGGTGATTTAACTAAAGCCAGCACAGTGGTATATTCATGGTGATTTAACTAAAGCCAGCGCAGTGGTATATTCATGGTGATTTAACTAAAGCCAGCGCAGTGGTATATTCATGGTGATTTAACTAAAGCCAGCTCAGTGCTATATTCATGGTGATTTAACTAAAGCCAGCGCAGTGGTATATATTCATGGTGATTTAACTAAAGCCAGCACAGTGGTATATTCATGGTGATTTAACTAAAGCCAGCACAGTGGTATATATTCATGGTGATTTAACTAAAGCCAGCACAGTGGTATATTCATGGTGATTTAACTAAAGCCAGCACAGTGGTATATTCATGGTGATTTAACTAAAGCCAGCGCAGTGGTATATTCATGGTGATTTAACTAAAGCCAGCTCAGTGGTATATTCATGGTGATTTAACTAAAGCCAGCACAGTGGTATATTCATGGTGATTTAACTAAAGCCAGCTCAGTAGTATATTCATGGTGATTTAACTAAAGCCAGCTCAGTGGTATATTCATGGTGATTTAACTAAAGCCAGCACAGTGGTATATTCATGGTGATTTAACTAAAGCCAGCACAGTGGTATATTCATGGTGATTTAACTAAAGCCAGCACAGTGGTATATTCATGGTGATTTAACTAAAGCCAGCTCAGTGGTATATTCATGGTGATTTAACTAAAGCCAGCGCTGTGGTATATTCATGGTGATTTAACTAAAGCCAGTGCAGGTGGTATATTCATGGTGATTTAACTAAAGCCAGCGCAGTGGTGTATTCATGGTGATTTAACTAAAGCCAGCGCAGTGGTATATTCATGGTGATTTAACTAAAGCCAGCACAGTGGTATATTCATGGTGATTTAACTAAAGCCAGCACAGTGGTATATATTCATGGTGATTTAACTAAAGCCAGCACAGTGGTATATATTCATGGTGATTTAACTAAAGCCAGCGCAGTGGTATATATTCATGGTGATTTAACTAAAGCCAGCACAGTGGTATATATTCATGGTGATTTAACTAAAGCCAGCGCAGTGGTATATTCATGGTGATTTAACTAAAGCCAGCACAGTGGTGTATATTCATGGTGATTTAACTAAAGCCAGCGCAGTGGTATATATTCATGGTGATTTAACTAAAGCCAGCACAGTGGTATATATTCATGGTGATTTAACTAAAGCCAGCGCAGTGGTATATTCATGGTGATTTAACTAAAGCCAGCACAGTGGTGTATATTCATGGTGATTTAACTAAAGCCAGCGCAGTGGTATATTCATGGTGATTTAACTAAAGCCAGCACAGTGGTATATATTCATGGTGATTTAACTAAAGCCAGCACAGTGGTATATATTCATGGTGATTTAACTAAAGCCAGCGCTGTGGTATATTCATGGTGATTTAACTAAAGCCAGTGCAGGTGGTATATTCATGGTGATTTAACTAAAGCCAGCTCAGTAGTATATTCATGGTGATTTAACTAAAGCCAGCACAGTGGTATATTCATGGTGATTTAACTAAAGCCAGCACAGTGGTATATTCATGGTGATTTAACTAAAGCCAGCACAGTGGTATATTCATGGTGATTTAACTAAAGCCAGCTCAGTGGTATATTCATGGTGATTTAACTAAAGCCAGCGCTGTGGTATATTCATGGTGATTTAACTAAAGCCAGTGCAGGTGGTATATTCATGGTGATTTAACTAAAGCCAGCACAGTGGTATATTCATGGTGATTTAACTAAAGCCAGCGCAGTGGTGTATTCATGGTGATTTAACTAAAGCCAGCGCAGGTGGTATATTCATGGTGATTTAACTAAAGCCAGCGCAGTGGTATATTCATGGTGATTTAACTAAAGCCAGCACAGTGGTATATATTCATGGTGATTTAACTAAAGCCAGCTCAGTGGTGTATTCATGGTGATTTAACTAAAGCCAGCGCAGTGGTATATATTCATGGTGATTTAACTAAAGCCAGCACAGTGGTATATTCATGGTGATTTAACTAAAGCCAGCGCAGTGGTATATATTCATGGTGATTTAACTAAAGCCAGCACAGTGGTATATTCATGGTGATTTAACTAAAGCCAGCACAGTGGTATATATTCATGGTGATTTAACTAAAGCCAGCGCAGTGGTATATTCATGGTGATTTAACTAAAGCCAGCGCAGTGGTATATATTCATGGTGATTTAACTAAAGCCAGCACAGTGGTATATTCATGGTGATTTAACTAAAGCCAGCACAGTGGTATATTCATGGTGATTTAACTAAAGCCAGCACAGTGGTATATTCATAGTGATTTAACTAAAGCCAGCGCAGTGGTATATATTCATGGTGATTTAACTAAAGCCAGCACAGTGGTATATATTCATGGTGATTTAACTAAAGCCAGCACAGTGGTATATTCATGGTGATTTAACTAAAGCCAGCGCAGTGGTATATATTCATGGTGATTTAACTAAAGCCAGCACAGTGGTATATTCATAGTGATTTAACTAAAGCCAGCGCAGTGGTATATATTCATGGTGATTTAACTAAAGCCAGCACAGTGGTATATATTCATGGTGATTTAACTAAAGCCAGCACAGTGGTATATTCATGGTGATTTAACTAAAGCCAGCACAGTGGTATATTCATGGTGATTTAACTAAAGCCAGCGCAGTGGTATATTCATGGTGATTTAACTAAAGCAAGCGCAGTGGTATATTCATGGTGATTTAACTAAAGCCAGCACAGTGGTATATTCATGGTGATTTAACTAAAGCCAGCGCAGTGGTATATTCATGGTGATTTAACTAAAGCCAGCTCAGTGGTATATTCATGGTGATTTAACTAAAGCCAGCGCAGTGGTATATTCATGGTGATTTAACTAAAGCCAGCTCAGTGGTATATTCATGGTGATTTAACTAAAGCCAGCGCAGTGGTATATATTCATGGTGATTTAACTAAAGCCAGCGCTGTGGTATATTCATGGTGATTTAACTAAAGCCAGCACAGTGGTATATTCATGGTGATTTAACTAAAGCCAGCGCAGTGGTATATTCATGGTGATTTAACTAAAGCCAGCGCAGTGGTATATTCATGGTGATTTAACTAAAGCCAGCGCAGTGGTATATTCATGGTGATTTAACTAAAGCCAGCGCAGTGGTATATTCATGGTGATTTAACTAAAGCCAGCGCAGTGGTATATTCATGGTGATTTAACTAAAGCCAGCAGTGGTATATTCATGGTGATTTAACTAAAGCCAGCACAGTGGTATATTCATGGTGATTTAACTAAAGCCAGCACAGTGGTATATATTCATGGTGATTTAACTAAAGCCAGCACAGTGGTATATTCATGGTGATTTAACTAAAGCCAGCGCAGTGGTATATTCATGGTGATTTAACTAAAGCCAGCGCAGTGGTATATTCATGGTGATTTAACTAAAGCCAGCGCTGTGGTATATTCATGGTGATTTAACTAAAGCCAGCACAGTGGTATATTCATGGTGATTTAACTAAAGCCAGCGCAGTGGTATATTCATGGTGATTTAACTAAAGCCAGCGCAGTGGTATATTCATGGTGATTTAACTAAAGCCAGCACAGTGGTGTATATTCATGGTGATTTAACTAAAGCCAGCGCAGTGGTATATATTCATGGTGATTTAACTAACGCCAGCTCAGTGGTATATTCATGGTGATTTAACTAAAGCCAGCACAGTGGTATATTCATGGTGATTTAACTAAAGCCAGCACAGTGGTATATTCATGGAAATTTAACTAAAGCCAGCGCAGTGGTATATTCATGGTGATTTAACTAAAGCCAGCGCAGTGGTATATTCATGGTGATTTAACTAAAGCCAGCGCAGTGGTATATTCATGGTGATTTAACTAAAGCCAGCACAGTGGTATATTCATGGTGATTTAACTAAAGCCAGCGCAGTGGTATATTCATGGTGATTTAACTAAAGCCAGCACAGTGGTATATTCATGGTGATTTAACTAAAGCCAGCACAGTGGTATATATTCATGGTGATTTAACTAAAGCCAGCACAGTGGTATATTCATGGTGATTTAACTAAAGCCAGCGCAGTGGTATATTCATGGTGATTTAACTAAAGCCAGCGCAGTGGTATATTCATGGTGATTTAACTAAAGCCAGCGCTGTGGTATATTCATGGTGATTTAACTAAAGCCAGCACAGTGGTATATTCATGGTGATTTAACTAAAGCCAGCGCAGTGGTATATTCATGGTGATTTAACTAAAGCCAGCGCAGTGGTATATTCATGGTGATTTAACTAAAGCCAGCGCAGTGGTGTATATTCATGGTGATTTAACTAAAGCCAGCACAGTGGTGTATATTCATGGTGATTTAACTAAAGCCAGCGCAGTGGTATATATTCATGGTGATTTAACTAAAGCCAGCTCAGTGGTATATTCATGGTGATTTAACTAAAGCCAGCACAGTGGTATATTCATGGTAGGGCTGGGCGATATGGCCTAAATATGATATCACGATATTTTCTGACCTTTCGGCGATACACGATACACATCACGATGTTTTTCTTTTTTACCCCAAACAATTCATTATGAGGCTTACCAAGACAGTATTTGATTTTGCAAGCTAACATTAAAGACAAAATAAAATACCCATGCATTTAGCATTTTTATATTATATATTAGATTTAGATTATTAGATTATATATTGCATATATTTAGCAATGAGATATTATATGATTTAGATATGAAATATGATGAATTGAAAATGGGGGACCCTGATGTAAACAAGACTAAAGTCTTTCTCTGGTCTGCATCCCCTTAACAATTGTATGTATTGAGCTGTACTGTACCCATTCTGCAATATGTTAATAAAGTTTTAAATCAATCAATCAATCAATCAATCAATAGCATTTTAATGAAACTACTGTATATATGTATGTCTCTAAATGTTTTGATGAATTGAAAATGGAGGACCCTTATGTAAAAAAGTCGAAAGTCTTTTTCTGGTCTTCATCCTCCTGTACTGTATTGTACCCATTCTGCAACCCTTTAACAAAGTCTTCACTCATTCATTCTGACGGAAACATATAATTTTGATTGACAGTCGAGTCTGCCAATTACGTCACAGCGCTTGCACCCGCCCTGCTGTTCTTAGCACCAATCGGCAAGCTCCTAGTTTTTTACTTCCTGAATGTCCTGTGGCTGAACAACGTCAACAAAGCTACTAACGTTAGCTCCCCGCGGCCGTCGAGTAGGAGACCAGTGCACCACAGGATGACTAAATGAGGCATAATGATTTTACTACAACGAATGTTATAATAAAAGCCTTTCCATACATCTGTCTGATTGAAAACTTTATTAACAGACCGCGGAATGGGCATATCTCAGCACAGGCTGAGATATGAACGAGTAACGTGTGGACAGATTGACGCGACACAATCCTCTTGGGCAAAACATCACGATATCCACGATACGTTGAAAAAGTGTATCGTTAATGAACTGTACCCGATATTTATATAATATCGTCATATCGCCCAGCCCTAATTCATGGTGATTTAACTAAAGCCAGCACAGTGGTATATATTCATGGTGATTTAACTAAAGCCAGCACAGTGGTATATATTCATGGTGATTTAACTAAAGCCAGCACAGTGGTATATATTCATGGTGATTTAACTAAAGCCAGCTCAGTGGTATATATTCATGGTGATTTAACTAAAGCCAGCACAGTGGTATATATTCATGGTGATTTAACTAAAGCCAGCACAGTGGTATATATTCATGGTGATTTAACTAAAGCCAGCACAGTGGTATATTCATGGTGATTTAACTAAAGCCAGCACAGTGGTATATATTCATGGTGATTTAACTAAAGCCAGCTCAGTGGTATATTCATGGTGATTTAACTAAAGCCAGCACAGTGGTATATATTCATGGTGATTTAACTAAAGCCAGCACAGTGGTATATATTCATGGTGATTTAACTAAAGCCAGCTCAGTGGTATATTCATGGTGATTTAACTAAAGCCAGCGCAGTGGTATATTCATGGTGATTTAACTAAAGCCAGCACAGTGGTATATTCATGGTGATTTAACTAAAGCCAGCGCAGTGGTATATTCATGGTGATTTAACTAAAGCCAGCGCAGTGGTATATTCATGGTGATTTAACTAAAGCCAGCTCAGTAGTATATTCATGGTGATTTAACTAAAGCCAGCGCAGTGGTATATTCATGGTGATTTAACTAAAGCCAGCTCAGTGGTATATTCATGGTGATTTAACTAAAGCCAGCGCAGTGGTATATTCATGGTGATTTAACTAAAGCCAGCACAGTGGTATATTCATGGTGATTTAACTAAAGCCAGCGCAGTGGTATATTCATGGTGATTTAACTAAAGCCAGCGCAGTGGTATATATTCATGGTGATTTAACTAAAGCCAGCGCAGTGGTATATATTCATGGTGATTTAACTAAAGCCAGCACAGTGGTATATATTCATGGTGATTTAACTAAAGCCAGCACAGTGGTATATATTCATGGTGATTTAACTAAAGCCAGCACAGTGGTATATTCATGGTGATTTAATTAAAGCCAGCGCAGTGGTATATTCATGGTGATTTAACTAAAGCCAGCACAGTGGTATATTCATGGTGATTTAACTAAAGCCAGCACAGTGGTATATTCATGGTGATTTAACTAAAGCCAGCACAGTGGTATATTCACGGTGATTTAACTAAAGCCAGCGCAGTGGTATATTCATGGTGATTTAACTAAAGCCAGCTCAGTGGTATATTCATGGTGATTTAACTAAAGCCAGCGCAGTGGTATATTCATGGTGATTTAACTAAAGCCAGCGCAGTGGTATATATTCATGGTGATTTAACTAAAGCCAGCACAGTGGTATATATTCATGGTGATTTAACTAAAGCCAGCACAGTGGTATATATTCATGGTGATTTAACTAAAGCCAGCGCAGTGGTATATTCATGGTGATTTAACTAAAGCCAGCACAGTGGTATATATTCATGGTGATTTAACTAAAGCGAGCGCAGTGGTATATATTCATGGTGATTTAACTAAAGCCAGCACAGTGGTATATATTCATGGTGATTTAACTAAAGCCAGCACAGTGGTATATATTCATGGTGATTTAACTAAAGCCAGCACAGTGGTATATTCATGGTGATTTAATTAAAGCCAGCGCAGTGGTATATTCATGGTGATTTAACTAAAGCCAGCACAGTGGTATATTCATGGTGATTTAACTAAAGCCAGCACAGTGGTATATTCATGGTGATTTAACTAAAGCCAGCACAGTGGTATATTCACGGTGATTTAACTAAAGCCAGCGCAGTGGTATATTCATGGTGATTTAACTAAAGCCAGCTCAGTGGTATATTCATGGTGATTTAACTAAAGCCAGCGCAGTGGTATATTCATGGTGATTTAACTAAAGCCAGCGCAGTGGTATATATTCATGGTGATTTAACTAAAGCCAGCACAGTGGTATATATTCATGGTGATTTAACTAAAGCCAGCACAGTGGTATATATTCATGGTGATTTAACTAAAGCCAGCGCAGTGGTATATTCATGGTGATTTAACTAAAGCCAGCACAGTGGTATATATTCATGGTGATTTAACTAAAGCCAGCGCAGTGGTATATTCATGGTGATTTAACTAAAGCCAGCGCAGTGGTGTATTCATGGTGATTTAACTAAAGCCAGCGCAGTGGTGTATTCATGGTGATTTAACTAAAGCCAGCGCAGTGGTATATATTCATGGTGATTTAACTAAAGCCAGCGCAGTGGTATATTCACGGTGATTTAACCGTGAGTGTATCATTGATTGAAAACTTTATTAACAGATTGCAGAATGGGTACAATACAGTACGGCTCAATACACACAATTGTTAAGGGGATGCAGACCAGAGAAAGACTTTCGTCTTGTTTACCTTGCGCTGCTACCTGCAGCATGTACTGGGGGGGGGGGGGGGGGGGGGGGGGGGGTGGTAGCTTTACCTTGCGCTGCTACCTGCAGCATGTACTGGCCAAACTCGATGGCTCCTCCCGACGCGAAGATCAGCTTGAAGGTGGCAGAGCCCTCCCAGCCCCCTGTGGCAGAGCAGAGAGAGGGGGGGTTAAGGTGGCAGAGCAGAGAGAGGGGGGGTTAAGGTGGCAGAGCCCTCCCAGCCCCCTGTGGCAGAGCAGAGAGAGGGGGGGTTAAGGTGGCAGATCCCTCCCAGCCCCCCGTAACGGAGCAGAGAGAGGGGGGGTTAAGGTGGCAGAGCCCTCCCAGCCCCCCCCCCCCTGTGATGGAGCAGAGAGAGGGGGGGTTAAGGTGGCAGAGCCCCCCCTGTGACGGAGCAGAGAGAGGGAGGGTTAAGGTGGCAGAGCCCTCCCAGCCCCCCCCCCTGTGACGGAGCAGAGAGAGGGGGGGTTAAGGTGGCAGAGCCCCCCCTGTGACGGAGCAGAGAGAGGGGGGGTTAAGGTGGCAGAGCCCTCCCAGCCCCCCCTGTGACGGAGCAGAGAGAGGGGGGGTTAAGGTGGCAGAGCAGAGAGGGGGGGTTAAGGTGGCAGAGCAGAGAGAGGGGGGGTTAAGGTGGCAGAGCCCTCCCAGCCCCCCCCCCTGTGACGGAGCAGAGAGAGGGGGGGTCCAGCGTCTGGAGCTGCCCTGGTTCATTATAGGGCTGTGTGTGTGCGTGTGTGTGTGTCTTTATATCTATTTGGTATAAGGTTCAAATAGGGCAGTGGTTCCCACACTTTTTCAATCAGGCCCCACATGGCGAGCCCCACCTACCCTGGTCCCCACCTAGATCCATGTAGGATTCATTTTAGGCTACAAACGTGCCATTTGCTCTACTACTAACAAGACAAGATTAACATAACAAGACACAATTATAGTTGTATATTTAATTTTAAAATAAAACATTTGAATACCTTTTTTTAAATGCAAAGCACGGCATAGAACCGCAATGTCACTCACTCACTACACAGACTCTGGACTAGGAACCCGCCCTGACACACACACACACACACACACACCATCCCACACACACACACAGACACACCATCCCACAGACGCACACACCATCCCACAGACGCACACACCATCCCACAGACGCACAGACGCACACACCATCCCACAGACGCACACACCATCCCAGACGCACACACCATCCCACAGACGCACACACCATCCCACAGACGCACACACCATCCCACAGACGCACACACCATCCCACAGACGCACACACCATCCCACAGACGCACACACCATCCCACACACACACACACACACACAACACACACACTGGCACGTTCCTTTACTCCGTACTGCTGCTGCTAGGAAAGGTATTTGCACTAAGCTCATTTAAATGTATACCCTATTTTAACCTTATATCTACCAAATATCCCATATATACCAGTTGTGGTAGATCCTGGTGTGTATACACACACACACACACACACACACACACACGTATGTTTTGCGGCATGTGTTTATGTACATGAAAGAGATATTACCTATTTTTCATTATGTAAAAAATTATTTTATACACTAGCATGTTCAAATATAGTTGTATATTTAATAAAAAAAAATAAAAAATAAAAGCTTGGCAAAGGTCCTGCGCCAGTGTAGCCCCTTCCGTGACTGTGATGCACGCCGACAGGGTTTGGACGAGTGAATCCACAGTCACTTGCTGGTCCGTGGCTAACCCACCTAGATTACCCTGAAGGGCTGGTTCTACCCGAACCGTTCGTTATACAAGCATCACAGAGACGTTTCAAAGGTACTCACAGCAGCACGAGGGTTTCGGACAGAGACACGTGATGGTTTGAAAGCTCGGCGTTGCTAATAAACATTTTAAATAATTTGTATAAACGTGTAAACGTCACTGAGGCAGTGTTGCATCAAAATGGCTTCTTCTCTTCTTCTGCATGTGTGACATGCCTGGTGCGCCCAGCCAATCACAGCGCAGGCATGTCACAAATTATTATTATTATTATTTATTAGCAACGCCGAGCTTTCAAACCATCACGTATCTCTGTCCGAAACCCTCGTGCTGCTGTGAGCACCTTTGAAACGTCTCTGTGATGCTTGACCTTACCCTAAGTTTGCACCTCATCCTATTTCTGCATTGTACCTCACTGTTACTCTTTTTACTCTGGTATTGTATATATATGTATATTGACTGAACACTTTATTTTATGTAATTTTGACTTTTTCTATTTTATACTTTTTATTAGTGCAGTCAGGTAATTAAAAAAAATGTATCTAATTAATTACAGGATTTGTAAATAATTAATCTAATTAATCGCATTTTAAATCGCATTTGATGGCAGAATTCAGTACTGTATCTACAAAACCGTTTAATCATCTTCCCTTTATTCATTTGCTTAGATTTTTCAGGTCAATTAACACTTTGATTGCCCAACCCGAGTTTTCTCGGGTTTACCCCCCGCGGGTTGAATGCCCACTCACGAGAATTCTCGTATTTTCTTGTTTTTTTCTTTTATTAGCCATCTGAAATCATATTTCATCAACCAAGTTTACCGTTGGAAAATCACCCACTCCAGGCGCTCAGATGTGAAAAAAGCGCCCCCTATCGTCTCCCAGATGGTAATTCACCCTTTTGGATTGAACTCAATGAAAATGAACGAGGGGAAAAAAAACGGAATCCACGTTTTACTTCTCACTCATGCAACCACTGTCGACCAGTTTCACTCTGGAGTTTCAGAGCAGCAGGGATTATGTGTTTTTACACTATACTCGGTGGATCAATAAAAAGATCGATTTTTTCTAATGGCGATCAGGAATTGGAATAATCCATTTGGATACCATCTGATCTCAGGTAAGGAATCTATGTTACCAGTATTAGGATAATCAGACTCGTTTTCACAGAGATATAAGCTTTTATGTGATTATGTGATATTGCTGTTTGGCTGTGCGAGCGGTCAGTAACTAGGAGAATCGATTTTCAACTCGCGGCACGAGCGTGCATGTGCACACATATACTATCGATAATCTAGCGTTTATTTGAAAACGATTCATAAATAGGCCGAACAATGACAACGTTCTAGAATATTCCAGTAAAAGGCGATTATCATGCAATGTCTTATTTATTCCGTGAAAACGAGTGATTCAATCTGCTACGACAATGTTGACTGGAAAATGAGTCTTTGATAAGCAACGGGCAGATTAGACACAGCCATAATTTAAAACATAGATTAGGCGATATTAACACTTTGAGAGCCAGTCCGTGTTTTCCTTTTTACCCCCTTGAATGCCCAAATCCACTCCAATGTTAACGTTAATATCGCCTAATCTATGTTTTAAATTATGGCTGTGTGTCTAATCTGCCCATCGCTTATCAAAGACTCATTTTCCAGTCAACATTGTCAAAGCAGATTGTTTTTTTTAATCGCTTCATTTCCGTTTGATAGCATTTTGAAAATCACTCGTTTTCGCCGAAAAAAACAACCCATTCTATGATAATCGCCTTTTACTGGAATATTCTAGAACGTTGTCATTTGTCTGCCTATTTATGAATCGTTTTCAAATAAACGCTAGATAATAGATAGTATATGTGTGCGCACGCACGCTGGTGCCACGCACTGATAATCGCTGCTCTTATTTCCTGATGGCTTTTACAGTCAAAACAGCCATATCACATATAGGGGAAACGCTTATATCTCTGTGAAAACGAGTCTGATTATCCTAACACTGATAACATAGATTCCTTACCTGAGATCAGATGGTATCCAAATGGATTATTCCAATTCCTGATCACCATTCGAAAAAATCGATCATTGTATTGATCAACCGTGTATACAGTAGAACACATAATCCCCGCTGCTCTTCAGGCTCCGGAGTGATGCCGGTCGATGCCGGCTGCGTGAGTGAGACGTAAAATGTGGAGTCAGAAATCCTTTCTCCCATTCACTTTCATTGAGTCCAATCCAAAAGGGTGATTTACCATCTGGGAGACTATAGGGGGCGCTTTTTTCACATCTGAGCGCCTGGGGTGACTGGATCTCCAACGGTAGGCTCGCTTGATGCAATATGATTTCAGATCGCTAATAAAAAAAAATACGAATAAAACGAATATTCTCGTGAGTGGGCATTCAACCCGGGGGGTAATAACACGAGAAAACTCGTGGGTGGCATTCAAAGTGTTAACGTTAACATTGAAGTGGCCCTGGGCATTCAAGGAGGTAAAAAGGAATTAAGCTTGGGCAATAAAAGTGTTAATAAACAAAACCTAAAACTTGAAACACACACACACACACACACACACACCTCCGGGCTCGGAGCCGACGGTGCCTTTGATGTAGTTGGCGCCGAGCACAGGCTGCTTCACCTCGCAGCCCTTCATCAGGTAGAAGGGCATCATGAAGGACTGCAGAGCGTCCCGCCCCTTGGCCAGGAAGATCACCTGGGGACGGCAGAGAGCAACAGACACCTCACTTTTAACGCTGCCCAGTTTTGTTCCTCACATGTTAACCCCTTCACTCACACGTTCTCACACCGACGACGGAGGCGACCACGCAAGGTGCCGACCTGCTCATCGGGAGAAATTAGGGGTTAAGTGTCTTGCTCGAGGACGCATCGACGCGCTGCCCGGGAATCGAACCGGGAACCTCCGGATTACCAGACGACGGCTCTACCTCCCGAGCCACTGTCGCCCCCCCAATATATGTGACAAATAAAACAAAACTTGAAACTTGTCAAAAGCACGTGGTTTTGCCCTTTAAGAGCAGGCCGTGTGGGCTGCGTGTCGTACCCTGTAGGGAGTCAGGTAGACGCTGCCCTTCCTGCTCTTCCTGAAGGCGTCCGGCAGCGCTAACCCTAACCCTAACCCTAACCCGTACCCTGTAGGGAGTCAGGTAGACGCTGCCCTTCCTGCTCTTCCTGAAGGCGTCCGGCAGCGCTAACCCTAACCCTAACCCGTACCCTGTAGGGAGTCAGGTAGACGCTGCCCTTCCTGCTCTTCCTGAAGGCGTCCGGCAGCGCTAACCCTAACCCTAACCCGTACCCGTACCCTGTAGGGAGTCAGGTAGACGCTGCCCCTCCTGCTCTTCCTGAAGGCGTCCGGCAGCGATAACCCTAACCCTAACCCTAACCCGTACCCTGTAGGGAGTCAGGTAGACGCTGCCCTTCCTGCTCTTCATGAAGGCGTCCGGCAGCGCTAACCCTAACCCTAACCCGTACCCTGTAGGGAGTCAGGTAGACGCTGCCCTTCCTGCTCTTCCTGAAGGCGTCCGGCAGCGCTAACCCTAACCCTAACCCGTACCCGTACCCTGTAGGGAGTCAGGTAGACGCTGCCCTTCCTGCTCTTCCTGAAGGCGTCCGGCAGCGCTAACCCTAACCCTAACCCGTACCCGTACCCTGTAGGGAGTCAGGTAGACGCTGCCCTTCCTGCTCTTCCTGAAGGCGTCCGGCAGCGCGTCGGCGTCACAGAAGCTCAGCTCCACGTGGTCGTAGTTCATCAACAAACTGGAGACGACAAGAGAACAATACAAGTTAGTAGGGAGGTCCCGACGCCAAGTACACACGTCTTCAAACCTTTATTTAAACTCAAACAGGCACCTGAGGTTTCCCTCATTTATAAGATAAGATGATCCTGTATTGATCCCCTTGGGGGGGGGGGGGTACAGGGTGGATGCACAGCTTCACAGTACAAATACAATGTAGTAATATAAAAGTACGAACACAAGATAGTCCAGTGGTGAGAGTCCAGTGATACGAGTCTCTAGTGCAAAGAAACAAGATAGTGGGTACGGTGACGTGAGTCCCGAGTCGTGACAGTGATAGTTCTGGCAGCAGAGCCGGCCGCTCCCTCGGTTGTGGAGCCTGATGGCTGCCGGTGTAAAGGAGCGGCCCAGGCGGGTTGTGGTGTGTCGGGTGTGTTCTTTGCTTAACTCTTATTATGCAAAACATAGAGTTAAGCAAAGAAAAGGCATATACAATCACACAGCCATACAATCATAACAATTAGACAAGTACGGATAACAAATCAATTAAAAACACGTACAACTTGATTGACGAAGGTTGGAGATCAAGGTTTTAAACTCTGAGGGGAGAATCTCCAGCTCTAAGGACCGTTGGAGTTCATCCCATGAGCTAGAGGGGCATCATAGCAACATGCAGAGTCACCCTGTTCAGAGCAAACTGGACCTTAAGGACCAGCCAGTCACTAGAATTCCATTCCAATAATGATGTAGTATAAGGAGGCAGCTTACCAATAATGATGTAGTATAAGGAGGCAGCTTACCAATAATGATGTAGTATAAGGAGGCAGCTTACCAATAATGATGTAGTATAAGGAGGCAGCTTACCAATAATGATGTAGTATAAGGAGGTAGCTTACCAATAATGATGTAGTATAAGGAGGCAGCTTACCAATAATGATGTAGTATAAGGAGGTAGCTTACCAATAATGATGTAGTATAAGGAGGTAGCTTACCAATAATGATGTAGTATAAGGAAGTAGTTTACCAATAATGATGTAGTATAAGGAGGTAGCTTACCAATAATGATGTAGTATAAGGAGGTAGCTTACCAATAATGATGTAGTATAAGGAGGTAGTTTACCAATAATGATGTAGTATAAGGAGGTAGCTTACCAATAATGATGTAGTATAAGGAGGCAGCTTACCAATAATGATGTAGTATAAGGAGGTAGCTTACCAATAATGATGTAGTATAAGGAGGCAGCTTACCAATAATAATGTAGTATAAGGAGGTAGCTTACCAATAATGATGTAGTATAAGGAGGTAGCTTACCAATAATGATGTAGTATAAGGAGGCAGCTTACCAATAATGATGTAGTATAAGGAGGTAGCTTACCAATAATGATGTAGTATAAGGAGGCAGCTTACCAATAATGATGTAGTATAAGGAGGCAGCTTACCAATAATGATGTAGTATAAGGAGGTAGCTTACCAATAATGATGTAGTATAAGGAGGTATCTTACCAATAATGAGGTAGTATAAGGAGGTAGCTTACCAATGATGTAGTATAAGGAGGCAGCTTACCAATAATGATGTAGTATAAGGAGGTAGCTTACCAATAATGATGTAGTATAAGGAGGCAGCTTACCAATAATGATGTAGTATAAGGAGCTAGCTTACCAATAATGATGTAGTATAAGGAGGTAGCTTACCAATAATTATGTAGTATAAGGAGGTAGCTTACCAATAATGATGTAGTATAAGGAGGCAGCTTACCAATAATGATGTAGTATAAGGAGGTAGCTTACCAATAATGATGTAGTATAAGGAGGCAGCTTACCAATAATGATGTAGTATAAGGAGGCAGCTTACCAATAATGATGTAGTATAAGGAGGTAGCTTACCAATAATGATGTAGTATAAGGAGGTAGCTTACCAATAATGATGTAGTATAAGGAGGTAGCTTACCAATAAGGGCATTAAAAATCATCAGCGAGGACCAACCAACCTTCTCATACACATGTGGGTATATGCCGATAATGAGTACCGGTACGAGTACTTAATATTAATAATACCATTACAGTTCAGACAGTGACTTTGAAAAGACGTTTTATTCATCAGATGTTCCTCACTTTGACTGCAACAAAGTAAATATACAACATGACGCTGTTGCTGACATTACACAAAACGTAATGTGAAAAAACCTGTATTATATTATTTTAACTTAAAAGAACACGCCAACATTTTGGGAAATTAGCTTATCGTCTTCTCCAGAGAGAGACAAGAAGATAAGATACCAGTTTCCTCTCTGTTCAGTAGAACGCCATCTGGCTCCATGTTAGCCTAGCTTAGCACAATGCATGGAAGCGGACAGTGCCGGTTAGCTCTGGGGAAGACGGTAAGCTAATTTCCCCAAATGTATAGAAAACACTTTTTTTATGTTAATCAAATAAAGAGTTATTTTCCAAAAACTTTTTGTAATTTATTTTCAGAAATGACTGATATTTTGAAACTATTTAAGACAAAAGAAAATAAAAAATTTTATATTTTTTTTGTGTGTGATTATTGTGATGTCACAGTATGATGTCATAATAGAACATTCTAGAACATTTGTGATGTCACAGTATGATGTCATAATAGAACATTCTAGAACATTTGTGATGTCACAGTATGACAGGGATCGGCAATAGGCGGCCCACGGGCCAACATTGGCCCGCCAGCAATAATTTCTGGCCCGTCAGATTATTTTGAGAATATGATATTTATTTGACGTGCGGGAAATATTCACTCGGGACGCCAGGGTGTCTTTTATTGTGAAGCTGTATCTATCTACCGGCAGTCATCAAAAGCATGTCTGTCACTATAGCCAATTGAAATGCTAGAAATGGTCAGGTGGACTGGGAGAACCAATGGAATAGTCCCACCGGGCCCCGTGTCTATTTCCCTAACGCACTTTCACTTCCGCGTTCGAGATGCGACTCGCGAGCGAGTTGAAGAAAACAAAACAAACATCTTTGGATAGCTTCTTTGCAACGGGGAAATATAACGCTTCTTTTAATAAACAGGAGCCATACTTAAAATACTGGTTTATCGCAACAGGTCGGTGATTCTTACGTGCCGAGCCGACGTCCTCTCTGCATAATATGTGGCGACAACAACAACAACAACAACAACAACAACAACGAGGCAAGTTGGCAGATAAAGTAGCTGCATTCAACGCCAATCTGGAATTGGAGGGCGGCGAGTGGATATGACATGTTTCAAACATTAGCAGGGATTTTGGAGGACTTAACAACAAACAAGGAGGTATGGTGAGTCGTGTTTTCATGCATTCTGATCTGTTCATCACCCGCCGGCGCCGCGGTGATCTGCAACAGCTGAGAGCTGTTCATGAATGAATGGATGAGTGAGAACTTTGTTTGGCGGATTGCAGAGTGGGTGCAGTGCAGTGCGGCGCAGTGCACACGGTTGTTGGGGGGATGCAGACCAGAGAAAAACATTTGTCTTTTTTCAATATCAGTATATTAAATTAGCCATTGTTTTTGATCCTGGCCCGCCAAGCAACGGCTTGGGGAAAATCTGGCCCGCGGCCAAACCTAATTGCCGACCCCTGCAGTATGATGTCATAATCAAACATTCTAGAACATTTGTGATGTCACAGTAACATTACTTCCGGTCCACTTCCTGTTTGAGTGCAAAACCGGAAGTAGCATTTCCTGGCATTTTTTTTAGACTACAACATGAATCCAGACTGGTTTGACCCTCAAAATGGTCCACCGAAGTCAAACACATGTGGGTAAAGCCCTATTTTGATAGTGTTTTTTGTCTATTTCAGACGTGTAACATCCATAACGCCAAAATGTAACATCCATAACGGCACTTTTTTGTGATTCATTCCTTGAGAGGAAATGCCAGGTTTTCCTGAATGTGCTTTTTGGGTACCTCAAACCCTTCCCTACAAAGTGATCGTAAACATGTTATTCTTTGAAAAAGATATTCACAGAGTTTATCATGTGTTCAGTGAGTCCGAAAAGCTTGTCCATTTCCGTAACATCCATAACGCTGTGTATTTTGTCACCTATCTCAAAATCCAAAAGGTAAAATTATTTTTTACTGCAGGCTCATCTTTATCTCAATAAGTGTAACTCAAATGTGTAAATTATACTTCCAATTCAAATCGATGCCTTGTCAATGTTAAGTTAAGTTTCCAATTTTCTCTCTGAATGTAACATCCATAATGCTGGAATTGCCCATTTGTAAATCTGCTTAATCTGGTATGTCATAAATGTATAGATGTAACAGTACTGTCTACCTGTATGTTGTGTATGTCATGATGAATTCAACCATTATCTGAAATGATATATATATATAAAAAAAAAAAAAAATCTAACCCTAACTAACCATACTGTCATGCACTTGTCCTAATAAACTAACCTACACTGTAGCACTCAACACTTTGATGAACATTGTTACTCAGCTGATAGAGTTGTGCCCTTCCTTCCTGATGACTTGTCGTACAGAACTTGTAAGTCGCTTTGGATAAAAGCGTCAGCTAAATGACTAAATGTAAATGTAAAAATGAATTGAAAATGGCGGACCCAACTGACATGTTAGGCATGGCCTGATGATAGTATTGATGTACAATGTTGTATTTATCTGGAGAATTATATGTGTAATGTATTATTTGTCTGTGGGGACTTGTTGTCGTGTCTCTGTGTCTGTCACACTGTGGAGCTCATTGTAGAGGCGTCTCCAGACTCCTGTACGTTGTATTCCTGCAAATAAATAGTGTCCATTTACATTTAGTCATTTAGCGCAACGCTTTTATCCAGAGCGACTTACAAGTTCTGTACGACAAGTCAGCAGGAAGGGTAAACAAGACAAAAGTCTTTCTCTGGTCTGCATCCCCTTAACAATTGTGTGTATTGATCCGTACTGTATTGTACCCATTCTGCAATCTGTTCATAACGTTTTCAATCAATCAATCACTCTGAATCAGACAGACAGGTATTAATGCAGCAGCAGTGACGAATCGACGATGACTGGATGCTGAGCGAGACTCTGCCTAAAGACTACATGGAAAGATGTGCTACCTCGACAACACAAATAATAAACACTATATACTATACACTATAGTATACACTAAACACTATATACTAAAAAACACTATACACTATAGTATACACTAAAACACTAAACAGTAAACACTATATACTATATACTAAACACTATAGTATACACTAAACACTATATACTATATACTAAACACTATACACTATAGTATACACTAAACACTATATACTATATACTAAACACTATTATACTATATACTATACACTAAACACTATACACTAAATACTAAACACTATTATACTATACACTAAACACTATACACTAAACACTATATACTATATACGAAACACTATTATACTATATACTATACATTAAACACTATACACTAAACACTATATACGAAACAGTAAACATTATTATACTATACACTATACTATATACTATGCACTATACACTATATACTATACACTAAACAGTACACACTATATACTACTAAACAATATATACTAAATGTTATATAGAAGGCTGTGTGATGGACTGTAAACACTATAATATAGAAGGCTGTGTGATGGACTGTAAACACTATATGTTATATATTATAAACACTAAACACTATATGCTAACACCACACAGCCTTCTAAACACTATATAGAAGGCTGTGTGGTGGACTGGGCCTCAGCTGCATCAGGCTGAACAGTTAGCTCGGTGTTAGCATGTTGTTAGCCCCGTTAGCTCGGTGTTAGCATGTTGTTAGCCCCGTTAGCTCGGTGTTAGCATGTTGTTAGCCCCGTTAGCTCGGTGTTAGCATGTTGTTAGCCCCGTTAGCTCGGTGTCGGTACCTCTCGCTGTTGTTGATGATGACGCCTCCGGACTCAGAGCTGTTCTGGTTCAGAGCCATGTTGTCTCCACAGACCTGTGTCGACGAGAGAGGACTATAATAATATCTAATATAATATATCTGTCTGCAGCTGGACCTGCTTCCTTGTGTCTGTCTGTCTGTCTGTCTGTCTGTCTGTGTGTCTCTGCTGCTGCTTCTTCTTCTCTTCTGCTTCTTCTGCTTCTTCCTCTTCTTCTCTCGGTTTACCGGCTGCACATCGCCCCCTACTGCACACGAGTGTAGGTTCAAGTTCAAGTTTAGTTTTATTTGTCACACATAAAGTACAATGTACATTACAGTGAAATGCTTGGTTCTGTACGAGCCCCCTGAGATTGTGCTTCATACAGTAAAGAAAGTAAAATTAATAAAGTCCAAACACTATGCAAAATATACAAACTAAAGTACAACCTAAAGAAGTACAAAATGAAGTACCAAATGCAAACAATGAGGTACAAAATGCAAAATAAAAAAAATAGGATTGTAGTGCAAATCTTTTTGTAATAAATAGATCAAAAAGATGGTGTAGTGTTAAAGAGTGTTTAACGTGTCTAACGTGAATGTTAAAGGTGAGTTAAAAGTTTGTTTAAAGTGAGTGTGTGCATGTGGAGTGTAGATGGATGCGTTAGTGTGTAGATGGATGGGTTAGTGTGTGGCATCATACAATTTTACCCTATTTCTTAAAGGGGCTTTTCACCAAACAACAATGCTTATTTTGCATCACACCAGAGGTGGCCTTAGCTACCCGTTTCTACTGAAACGGGCCCCACTGCTTGCAGGGCCCCTGGGTTGACAAAGCAAACTCCCCCTGGATTTGATAAAGCAAATGTGCGCACTGTGCCAATGTGGATAACTGGAACCGCTTGAAAAGGCACATCACACCAACACAGAAGGATGTTTACTGACAAAGTATTTCACCTTGTAGAAGAAATCTTGCTCCTGACATAAACCAAGTCATGTAAATCTCCAGGGTCTAGTTGAGCTGCGTCGCTGTGAGTGGTGTACCCTGTCTACCTCGGCGTCACACTCGACAGATGCCTCAGGGAGGCACGGTGGTACAGTGGTCAGCACTGCTGCCTCACAGCCAGAAGGTCCTGGTTCAGTGGTCAGCACTGCTGCCTCACAGCCAGAAGGTCCTGGTTCAGTGGTCAGCACTGCTGCCTCACAGCCAGAAGGTCCTGGTTCAGTGGTCAGCACTGCTGCCTCACAGCCAGAAGGTCCTGGTTCAGTGGTCAGCACTGCTGCCTCACAGCCAGAAGGTCCTGGGTTCGAACCCCAGCAGGGGGCCTTTCTGTGTGGAGTTTGCATGTAGACGACAGAGTACAGCAACTTGCAATGGGCCTGGTCTACAAGATACACTACGCGACCAAGGTACCCATGTACATGTCAAAATACTTCCCAAAGGTCAGTGAATTCCACGACCACAACACCAGAGGGAGCTCCACAAATCATGTTAAACCCAGATTCGGCTCAAACAAGGGACTAAACACGTTTCGCAATTATGCCACATCAATGTGGAACGCCCTACCCAAAGCTGTAAAGGAATGTGAATCCCTGCCCACATTCAAAACCGCTCTTAAAGAGCACCTACGGGAGGCTGCAATTCGAAACTGGCCCCTACAAATGTCCTAACAACCCCCTCCGATGTACAGTAAATGACCAAGAATGGTTTTGTCAATATTCCAATGTACAGTTTTGCTTGTACAGTGTACAGTGTTGCCCCCCCCCCACCCCTCCACACCCAAACCCCCCCCCCCCCCACCCCACCCCACCCACCCAACCACCTCCAAAGTTTTCAATCAATCAATCAATCAATCAATCAATCAATCAATCAATCAATCAATCAATTCAATCAATCAATCAATCAAACTCCCCGTGTTCGTGTGGGTTTCCTCTGGGTCCTATGGTCTCCTCCCACACCATGAAGACGTACAGGCTCCTCCCACACCATGAAGACGTACAGGCTCCTCCCACACCATGAAGACGTACAGGCTCCTCCCACACCATGAAGACGTACAGGCTCCTCCCACACCATGAAGACGTACAGGCTCCTCCCACACCATGAAGACGTACAGGCTCCTCCCACACCATGAAGACGTACAGGCTCCTCCCACACCATGAAGACATGCAGGCTCCTCCCACACCATGAAGAGGCTCCTCCCACACCATGAAGACACACAGGCTCCTCCCACACCATGAAGAGGCTCCTCCCACACCATGAAGACATGCAGGCTCCTCCCACACCATGAAGAGGCTCCTCCCACACCATGAAGACATGCAGGCTCCTCCCACACCATGAAGACATGCAGGCTCCTCCCACACCATGAAGACACGCAGGCTCCTCCCACACCATGAAGACATGCAGGCTCCTCCCACACCATGAAGACATGCAGGCTCCTCCCACACCATGAACACATGCAGGCTCCTCCCACACCATGAAGAGGCTCCTCCCACACCATGAAGACATGCAGGCTCCTCCCACACCATGAACACATGCAGGCCCCTCCCACACCATGAAGAGGCTCCTCCCACACCATAAGGACATGCAGGCTCCTCCCACACCATGAAGAGGCTCCTCCCACACCATGAATACGCTCCTCCCACACCATGAAGACATGCAGGCTCCTCCCACACCATGAAGACATGCAGGCTCCTCCCACACCATGAAGACACGCAGGCTCCTCCCACACCATGAAGAGGCTCCTCCCACACCATGAAGACATGCAGGCTCCTCCCACACCATGAAGACATGCAGGCTCCTCCCACACCATGAAGACATGCAGGCTCCTCCCACACCATGAAGACATGCAGGCTCCTCCCACACCATGCAGACATGCAGGCTCCTCCCACACCATAAAGACATGCAGGCTCCTCCCACACCATGAAGACATGCAGGCTCCTCCCACACCATGAAGACATGCAGGCTCCTCCCACACCATGAAGACATGCAGGCTCCTCCCACACCATGAAGACATGCAGGCTCCTCCCACACCATGAAGACATGCAGGCTCCTCCCACACCATGAAGACATGCAGGCTCTTCCCACACCATGAAGACATGCAGGCTCCTCCCACACCATGAAGACATGCAGGCTCCTCCCACACCATGAAGACATACAGGCTCCTCCCACACCATGAAGACATGCAGGCTCCTCCCACACCATGAAGACATACAGGCAGGGACTACAGATGAAAACGAGCTCATTAGCTAATTCTGGCACATTTACATTGATGTGGAAACTGAAGATGTTGATTAATGTGCACTGTCCCTGGGGAGGGGGGGGGGGGGGGGGATTACTTAAACTTAAACTTATATTCAAAACCCACATCATGGAGACAAAGGCAAAAGTAAGCACCCGCAACACCAGACGGGGTGCATCGTGCCCCAAGACACTACGTGCCACAGCCCTCAGCTTCAGACGGGGTGCATCGTGCCCCAAGACACTACGTGCCACAGCCCTCAGCTTCAGACGGGGTGCATCGTGCCCCAAGACACTACGTGCCACAGCCCTCAGCTTCTCTGCTGCGGAATATGCAGCCCAGCGTGGGAAAGATCCACCCATGCCAAGAAACATACGGTTATCCGATATCCTATAACCATAGTTATATGAGTATAGCGAGCGCTCTGCGCTCTTAGTGGAACCTATCCTTTATCCAATCTAGCACTGAATAATTTTTCTCCACATGTACACACCCATCTGCCTGGCCACACCCACATCCGCTCCTCTACATAAGCGGGGTCGTGGCCATACTAACAGCTCCTTCCCAAGTCTTTCACCACCGAAGGCGAAGACCACGGGGTCCTCAGTGAGTCAGCGCAGAGCGCTCGCTATACTCATATAACTATGGTTATAGGATAATGTTATATATCGTATAGCTTACGCTCTGCGCTCTTAGTGGAACACAGGAGCTGAGCAGAGCGGATGCTCAAAAAATGTACCCGCTGAGGCCCCCCACAACCATCAGAACCGGGGAGGACCCGAGCCCCCGGACCCCCCTAGAGGGGGATGGGAGGGAATCAGATCCGACTGTGCGAAGAGGGTTTAGTTACTCAACGCACAGGGTGAGCAGATCGTGGGACTTACCTTCACACAGAAGGACCCGCGACTACTCAGGCGCGCATCCCACATGCCACTAGGGAATGAACGGGAAGGGAAAAAAACCTGTTACAGCCCCTAACATCACAGGGTCAAAGGTCAAGAACCCAACCCCGTGGCAAGGCCGTAGCAGCGGAGCGTGAAGGAGGACCCAGACCCAGGAACAGCCTGAGGGCCAGGACCCCCCGGAAAAGGGGGCCTGGTGAGGCCAACGATGCCGCAGCATCGAGACCCCACCAGACGGTCACTAGTGACACCACCCCCCACATCGCCAGCGTATCGGACAGGGCCCAATCCAAGAGCAGGCCCTTCCCCCCTACAGCACGCCGCCCTGAAGCACTCCACAGAGGCTACACCCCCACAACACTGTGGGGCCAGTCGGCGCACCGGGGAGACAACCCCCAAAGAGGTTGATCCCTCAATCCTGGCAACAGGTCAAAAGCGTAACTCGACCTAGACTAGACAGGCGCCTAAGGGGTCTACTGAGAACAGCACCCCGGCGGAAGGGGCGTTCGGTATGCTGTGCACCATGTCGCAGCCTCCACAAAAACCCGACCCCCTAGAGAGACCGAGGCAGAGAAGGCTGACATGATTGGCAGACGTCATGAAAAGTGCGGGGGCACACTCGCAGGCAGACAGGGTCAAGCCCGGCCTGTTTATGTAGCAACCTGAATATGTCTGGCTATTATTCAGATTTGCTAACGTAATCTTTTGCATTCCCTGTGTTCACAAGGACGTTGTAACCAGTTGTCCGCTCTTGATCATACCTGCCCGGATATGGACAAATAACGTGCGGTTCTCTTTGACCACCTCTCCCGGAATATTGACTAATAACTTGCTGCCCTTTCATCCTCCTCTTTTGAACTTGGGCGTTTCATAGCGGGACAGGACTACAAGTGCTGGCAGGGGGCGGTGGTGGAAGGCTGGGCAGGAAGGAGATATCGGGAGAAGAAGAGATCATTCTTCGCAAGGTGCAACGGGGAGTGGCTTCCTCTTCGGCGTGGGACACAGCCAAGGTCGGACGTCAACACCGGGGAGCCCCGTGGAAGCAAGCGTGCGAGGGATATACTCTGCTACCAAACGGGTTATTCCAGAAATACATGCGATAGCTGAGCGTTGGATTAATGCGCCGGAGAAAGGAATAGGCTCTGTTACAATACACACAACCCAACAACAAAAAAAGGGCAAAAGTCTACATGGCAGCGACCAAACAATTTTCAGAAAAATTTCCTCTTTCTAAGCAAGAGCACAACCCCAGCAGAAGCTGAGGGATTTACACCGAATCCCCAAAAATATAGTGAATCAGGCGGTCAGGTGGCGTAGCGGAGATTGCGCTCGTCACCAATGCAAGAGACTGCAGTCTCGACTCCCGGAGTCAGCATTGCCTTGGCTTGGGCTGATCGCTATACTAACTCGTTTGGCTGGGTTAGGGGGAGGGAAGCCATGGGTGGTAAACTGCCGTTGTGGACAGCGACGCCTACAGGTCAGGTCTGGGCGCTTGCTCAGCGGAGGCAGGACTTGAGGAAGGCAGCGTGACCTCCCACACGTTACACTTCACCAATGAGAGCCCTCGCTGCCAGGTGAGAAGAGATCCACGTGTTGGAGGAAGCGTGCGGATACTTCAGGGTTCCCTTGTACCGACCAGTAGGAGGAACATGCGCACAACAACCAGGTAGGGGGGGGGAATTGGCACAATGACTAAAATTGGGACGGGGAGAAAACAGAGATAAAATCGGAGAAAGAGAGATACAAAAAAATTTAATAAATAAATATAGTGAATCAACACACATTTTGTAAACAAAATCATATTTGAGGGGAGGGGGGGGGGGGCCCAGGGGCAAACCGGGGAATAATTTCACCCACCCCTCACCACCTTACCCCTGATACGATGCCAAATGTGTAGAGTAAGCTTTACATCATGCACGCCAGCACAGCCAAAGACCTTGTTTGAACAGGCACAGCTCTGCTTATGTGTGAAAAAAACTTGCCACTTGTTATTGTCATCATTACCCTCAAGTAAGAATAACAAGCTAAGAGAGGGACTCAGCCCTCGATCACCTGCCACTATGCACAGCATTGTAGGGTAACCCAGCCAGTTGTGGGCTCAGCCACGTTGTCTAAACGTTACATGAACAAACACAACTTCTCATCATACAACAAAAACCCAGTTCATTTTTACTCACGTAAAAAACAACGCTGTTCCTAGGTAGAGAGAAAGGCACAAGCCTTGGCCAACGCTAACCCAAGCTATACAAAGCGACCAAGACAATTCACACACAGCACACGTCGTATCTCCAAATGTAGTGAAGTAACATATGTTTTGTAGACAAAGACATCGTTATTAACAAAAACATTCAGGAGGGAAAGGAAGGAAGAGTGGGGTAATGTCCAATGGACATCTTACCTGCACCAAGGAACGCAGGACGAAAGGCCGCAACACAGGTTGGTCTCCACGTTGACGAAGGCCTCTCGCTGGCAAGGCCAAAAGAAGCAATGGCCGGAGCCTAGCTCCTGCGCGAAGCCCCCCTCCTGCAGCCGGTCATGGCGCAGGCCCAACTACATCTTCTGTCAAAGATGATGTCGTAGTCAGAGTACCAGGGCCTGCTATTCTCACGGCTACGCCAATGGTTGTAGCACAAGCTAAACAGCTAACTCTAGGCTAACTGATAGCATCAAGCTAACGTTCCCAGCCGAGCGCAGCCGGTAGCTAACGGCGTAGCTAACAGCTAACTGGCTAACAGTTAGCTCAACCCGGCTATCGCTAGCCACTAGCTCACGCAGAGCAAGCTAATCGGCTACCACTGAAAACTGCACAACGTGAGAAAAGCAATACAGGCCAACACTTCAGACAGCCGCTGTCTTTTCCTCTTCTCATCTGGAAAAAAAGGGAAAAAAGGCAACACACGTCCCTCTTCAGAACGGCGTTTACCAGACACAGCGGTGCCGGCAACAAGTCCCTCGCGGGCTATAGCCGACCTGAGCATGGAGATATTCTCATAACGAACACCAAGCTCACCTCCCTCGCATCGGGTGCTTTTCATCTTGAAAATCGGGGCCAGCACGGCGACAGTGGGTATCCGTTTGTCCAGAGACCCGGGGAATTGAACCGCAGATTCGGAATCACGGTCCCAGGAAAACAAAGCTCTTACTTGAGGAGGAGCTAATGTTAACGTGGGGCATCAAGCTAGAACCCCCTCCACACCGCTAAGGGGCAGCGAAAAAGATCCCAGCCTGGAGCCGACCTTCGTAAGCTGTGTAGTCGTTACCCCCACAACCGACACACCTGGCGCCCGTGTTGCAAAAACATCACCCACCCAGAGAGGCCGTCAGCCCTCACACAGCCGACCGCCTCCCAAGCAAAGTGTCCAGCTGCAGAGCCGGAGGCAATGCCGGCGGGGATTGCTCAGCGACGTGAGCCCCTAATACGAAGCGCCGGTGGAAGTCAGAATGATCATCATCTTCTAGACACTCCGGTGGCGAAGACATTATCGCTGTATTTCCTCGAAAAATAGTGAGAGAGAAAACAAAGATATAATGTCAACGCAGCTCCTTTTCTCCAACGTAGCTCCTTTCCAACAACTATTTTGGCACTAAACTCAAGTGGTGTATACAGACACTTGTCGGTGGTGAAAATAAGGAAGGAGCTGTTAGTATGGCCACGACCCCGCTTATGTAGAGGAGCGGATGTGGGTGTGGCCAGGCGGATGGGTGTGTACATGTGGAGAAAAATTATTCAGTGCTAGATTGGATAAAGGATAGGTTCCACTAAGAGCGCAGAGCGTAAGCTATACGATATATAACTGGACCCCGCTCTTATTAACGAGAGCTGCAGATGTATCACTGGGTGCCTGAAGCCCACTAACACCAACAACCTGTACATCCTGCAGGTATCACTCCTCCTGAAGCCCACTAACACCAACCACCTGTACATCCTGCAGGTATCACTCCTCCTGAAGCCCACTAACACCAACCACCTGTACATCCTGCAGGTATCACTCCTGAAGCCCACTAACACCAACCACCTGTACATCCTGCAGGTATCACTCCTGAAGCCCACTGACACCAACCACCTGTACATCCTGCAGGTATCACTCCTCCTGAAGCCCACTAACACCAACCACCTGTACGTCCTGCAGGTATCACTCCTGAAGCCCACTAACACCAACCACCTGTACATCCTGCAGGTATCACTCCTCCTGAAGCCCACTAACACCAACCACCTGTACATCCTGCAGGTATCACTCCTGAAGCCCACTAACACCAACCACCTGTACATCCTGCAGGTATCACTCCTCCTGAAGCCCACTAACACCAACCACCTGTACATCCTGCAGGTATCACTCCTGAAGCCCACTAACACCAACCACCTGTACATCCTGCAGGTATCACTCCTCCTGAAGCCCACTAACACCAACCACCTGTACATCCTGCAGGTATCACTCCTGAAGCCCACTAACTCCAACCACCTGTACATCCTGCAGGTATCACTCCTGAAGCCCACTAACACCAACCACCTGTACGTCCTGCAGGTATCACTCCTCCTGAAGCCCACTGACACCAACCACCTGTACGTTCTGCAGGTATCACTCCTGAAGCCCACTGACACCAACCACCTGTACATCCTGCAGGTATCACTCCTCCTGAAGCCCACTAACACCAACAACCTGTACATCTAGCAGGTATCACTCCTGAAGCCCACTAACACCAACCACCTGTACATCCTGCAGGTATCACTCCTCCTGAAGCCCACTAACTCCAACCACCTGTACATCCAGCAGGTATCACTCCTGAAGCCCACTAACTCCAACCACCTGTACATCCTGCAGGTATCACTCCTCCTGAAGCCCACTAACACCAACCACCTGTACATCCTGCAGGTATCACTCCTGAAGCCCACTAACACCAACCACCTGTACATCCTGCAGGTATCACTCCTGAAGCCCACTAACTCCAACCACCTGTACATCCTGCAGGTATCACTCCTCCTGAAGCCCACTAACTCCAACCACCTGTACATCCAGCAGGTATCACTCCTGAAGCCCACTAACTCCAACCACCTGTACATCCTGCAGGTATCACTCCTCCTGAAGCCCACTAACACCAACCACCTGTACATCCTGCAGGTATCACTCCTGAAGCCCACTAACACCAACCACCTGTACATCCTGCAGGTATCACTCCTGAAGCCCACTAACACCAACCACCTGTACATCCTGCAGGTATCACTCCTGAAGCCCACTAACACCAACCACCTGTACATCCTGCAGGTATCACTCCTGAAGCCCACTAACACCAACCACCTGTACATCCTGCAGGTATCACTCCTGAAGCCCACTAACTCCAACCACCTGTACGTCCAGCAGGTATCACTCCTCCTGAAGCCCACTAACACCAACCACCTGTACATCCAGCAGGTATCACTCCTCCTGAAGCCCACTGACACCAACCACCTGTACATCCTGCAGGTATCACTCCTGAAGCCCACTAACACCAACCACCTGTACATCCAGCAGGTATCACTCCTGAAGCCCACTGACACCAACCACCTGTACATCCTGCAGGTATCACTCCTCCTGAAGCCCACTAACACCAACCACCTGTACGTCCTGCAGGTATCACTCCTCCTGAAGCCCACTGACACCAACCACTTGTACATCCTGCAGGTATCACTCCTCCTGAAGCCCACTAACACCAACCACCTGTACGTCCTGCAGGTATCACTCCTCCTGAAGCCCACTAACACCAACCACCTGTACGTCCTGCAGGTATCACTCCTCCTGAAGCCCACTAACACCAACCACCTGTACGTCCTGCAGGTATCACTCCTCCTGAAGCCCACTGACACCAACCACCTGTACATCCTGCAGGTATCACTCCTGAAGCCCACTGACACCAACCACCTGTACATCCTGCAGGTATCACTCCTCCTGAAGCCCACTAACACCAACCACCTGTACATCCTGCAGGTATCACTCCTGAAGCCCACTAACACCAACCACCTGTACATCCTGCAGGTATCACTCCTCCTGAAGCCCACTAACTCCAACCACCTGTACATCCTGCAGGTATCACTCCTGAAGCCCACTAACACCAACCACCTGTACATCCTGCAGGTATCACTCCTGAAGCCCACTAACACCAACCACCTGTACATCCAGCAGGTATCACTCCTCCTGAAGCCCACTAACACCAACCACCTGTACATCCTGCAGGTATCACTCCTCCTGAAGCCCACTAACACCAACCACCTGTACATCCTGCAGGTATCACTCCTGAAGCCCACTAACACCAACCACCTGTACATCCTGCAGGTATCACTCCTGAAGCCCACTAACACCAACCACCTGTACATCCAGCAGGTATCACTCCTCCTGAAGCCCACTAACTCCAACCACCTGTACATCCAGCAGGTATCACTCCTGAAGCCCACTGACACCAACCACCTGTACATCCTGCAGGTATCACTCCTCCTGAAGCCCACTGACACCAACCACCTGTACATCCTGCAGGTATCACTCCTCCTGAAGCCCACTAACACCAACCACCTGTACATCCTGCAGGTATCACTCCTCCTGAAGCCCACTAACACCAACCACCTGTACATCCTGCAGGTATCACTCCTGAAGCCCACTAACACCAACCACCTGTACATCCTGCAGGTATCACTCCTCCTGAAGCCCACTAACACCAACCACCTGTACATCCAGCAGGTATCACTCCTGAAGCCCACTGACACCAACCACCTGTACATCCTGCAGGTATCACTCCTCCTGAAGCCCACTAACACCAACCACCTGTACATCCTGCAGGTATCACTCCTGAAGCCCACTAACACCAACCACCTGTACATCCTGCAGGTATCACTCCTCCTGAAGCCCACTAACTCCAACCACCTGTACATCCTGCAGGTATCACTCCTGAAGCCCACTAACACCAACCACCTGTACATCCTGCAGGTATCACTCCTGAAGCCCACTAACACCAACCACCTGTACATCCTGCAGGTATCACTCCTGAAGCCCACTAACACCAACCACCTGTACATCCAGCAGGTATCACTCCTCCTGAAGCCCACTAACACCAACCACCTGTACATCCTGCAGGTATCACTCCTCCTGAAGCCCACTAACACCAACCACCTGTACATCCTGCAGGTATCACTCCTGAAGCCCACTAACACCAACCACCTGTACATCCTGCAGGTATCACTCCTGAAGCCCACTAACACCAACCACCTGTACATCCAGCAGGTATCACTCCTCCTGAAGCCCACTAACTCCAACCACCTGTACATCCAGCAGGTATCACTCCTGAAGCCCACTGACACCAACCACCTGTACATCCTGCAGGTATCACTCCTGAAGCCCACTGACACCAACCACCTGTACATCCTGCAGGTATCACTCCTGAAGCCCACTAACACCAACCACCTGTACATCCTGCAGGTATCACTCCTCCTGAAGCCCACTGACACCAACCACCTGTACATCCTGCAGGTATCACTCCTCCTGAAGCCCACTAACACCAACCACCTGTACATCCTGCAGGTATCACTCCTCCTGAAGCCCACTAACACCAACCACCTGTACATCCTGCAGGTATCACTCCTGAAGCCCACTAACACCAACCACCTGTACATCCTGCAGGTATCACTCCTCCTGAAGCCCACTAACACCAACCACCTGTACATCCAGCAGGTATCACTCCTCCTGAAGCCCACTAACTCCAACCACCTGTACATCCTGCAGGTATCACTCCTGAAGCCCACTAACACCAACCACCTGTACATCCTGCAGGTATCACTCCTGAAGCCCACTGACACCAACCACCTGTACATCCAGCAGGTATCACTCCTCCTGAAGCCCACTAACACCAACCACCTGTACATCCAGCAGGTATCACTCCTCCTGAAGCCCACTAACACCAACCACCTGTACATCCAGCAGGTATCACTCCTGAAGCCCACTAACACCAACCACCTGTACATCCTGCAGGTATCACTCCTCCTGAAGCCCACTAACTCCAACCACCTGTACATCCAGCAGGTATCACTCCTGAAGCCCACTAACACCAACCACCTGTACATCCTGCAGGTATCACTCCTCCTGAAGCCCACTGACATCAACCACCTGTACATCCAGCAGGTATCACTCCTCCTGAAGCCCACTGACATCAACCACCTGTACATCCTGCAGGTATCACTCCTCCTGAAGCCCACTAACACCAACAACCTGTACATCCTGGATGACCAATGAATGAATGAAGTTTATTTTACGGTCTTGTTTACAGACAAATCAAACACACCCGTGTGGACTTGCAAAAAAAAATATATATAATAGAAAATCACAAATTGACATATTCAAGGCAAGCTCAGACACAAAATCCAAAATCAACGACCGAAAAAAAAGGAATAGGCTGAAGCACATGCTTATTTTTGCCTATCCTTTACAAATTCTTAAAAACTAAATATATTTTAATATAAGAAAGAAAAACTTAAAATATGCTGCAAGATATAATTATTATTCTTTTCTTTTTGCACATGCGACTGTGGCACAGAACCCCAGACCTGGAGCACCTGTATAGGTGGACCCTGCACAGCAAAGGACCTAGCGCTCGACAACACCCAGGGACAGCAATGTACCAAGCACTGAGAGAGACAAGAAGATAGAGACCAGTCTCCTCGCTGTGCGTTCAGTAGAAAGCCATCTGGCTGCACGTTAGCCTAGCTTAGCACAATGAATGGAAGCGGACAGTGACGGTTAGCCTAGCTTAGCACAATGAATGGAAGCGGACAGAAGCTTTAAGCTTCTGTTGTTAGCCGTCCAGATGGCCTCATTGCTTTTACCAAACGGTTTGTGCATTTTGCTAATCTGATTGGCCACTGGCGTTTTCTTTGACGTTTCTGGTCATGTGACATGTGCGCCCAATCGTGTGACGGCAAGTTCTTTGGACGGTTAAGTTTAGGCGCTCTTTCGAAGTTGGTTAAGGTTAGAGTTTGTCTTAGAGCAGGGCGATAGAACGGCAGCCCTGATTCCAAACTCTAACCTTAACCAACTGCGAAAGAGTCGCCTATAAGCTTAACCAGTGATAAACTAGGCGTTAGGTCGTTTGCAGGCTGTTCGACGCGGAAATGGGCTAAGACACTGCTCGTCATGCGATTGGGCGCACATGTCACATGACCAGAAACGTGCGTGGCCAATCAGAGCGCAAAGCGGGAACGCGGAAACACGAACCGTTTGGTAAAAGCGTCCAGATGTCAGCTGTGGATAGAAAAACTACATGCAGACACTAGGGAAAGTCTACATCGCTGAGTGTTAACTTAAAACACACACACACACACACACACTGTATTTCTGTTTGTACATGTGATTGTGAATATGGAAGTGGTAGGGCCTGCAGCTTTCACCAGACTGATGTGTGTTGTTTGTACTGTGTGAGCGCTGCGGGCGTCTGGGTCACAAGCAACAGTAAAGAACAAAAAACAACCTTTACAGGTGGAAGCCTCAACACAAGTATTTTATTTTTTTTAAAGATTTATTTTTTGGCGTTTTTATCGCTTTATTTCTACTGGGCAGTCCAGTAGGGAGAGACAGAGGAGGAATGGGAGACAGAGTGGGGGGAAGACATTCGGCAAATAACGACCCGGGTCGACCCTGGTTCGCCACTGGGGCGCCCCCAACGCGAGTATTTTAAGAAAATAAATCATGTCCAAAAAACAGGACAACACTCAATAAAGAGGTATTATAGAAATAACTGAAATAAGCCACAAAGGCACCTCCTAATAACGGAGTTCATACAAATAACCTAAATAACAATAAACCTCCACTAAGGGAGTGTATGTGTGGTGGTGGACTAATGACAGTTAAAAAGGAAACAAAAGAAAACGGTCATAAAAAGAAACACACTACAATAAAAGGCTCAGCTACTAGAAAATAAAGTGCTCAAATAAGCCAGTAGCCTAAAACCAGAATGGCTACAGAAAAAAGGCTAAATGCTGAATCGGGCAGAGATCAGCGCTACACTTTAATATAGCAAAGCCTGAGGGCGGCTACGTGGTGCAGTGGGCAAGGCGCTCACCACGAATACTGGAGACGCTGGGTTCGCCTGTTCGAGCCCAGCGCTGTTACGATTCGGCATGAAGAAGGACCCAATATGCGGTTAGACAGTATAAAGGAGACGGTGGTTGCTCTTCTCAACGGTGTTCTTTAATATAGAACTCAAGGCAGGAGCAAGGCAGGGATATAAACAATACAAGACAAAAGGCACAGCGGCGCTGGCGCTAACTACAAACACGGACTGTGATACGAAAACAAAGAAGACAAAAACAGTATACAATATCACTTACTGACTCTAAGTACAACAGCAGGGCAAGGCAGACGACAGCAAGGTACAAACGAACGGGTAACACGGAGGTATGACGCCACAACAGGAAGTGGGAACAGGACAACCTAATATACTCAACCTAATTAACAATGATTACCAACGATCAACAGCTGGGGGAAGACACACTAGAACTGATACAATACAAAATACAATACAACCATCAAAGAACACACACAGGCTAAATACCAAAACACAGAATAAGAATACTAAGACAGAACAAACCTAAACAGACAACATTTGTAATAAGGACACTAATTGCCACATTAGGTCGTTATTGATTTGAACCAACATGTTCAGGGCTGAGTGCATTGTCTGCAGGTGGCCGCTGGTGGCTCTCTGCCTGGGACATTCTCTCTCCCAGGCATGAGTTGATCTTGGAGCGTTACCCAGCGCTCCACATTGCTTTCAGTTTAGCTGGTCGTCCGTACTAATACACATTGGCAGTATTAGGGGGAGGGAAACTGATGGGTGGGGATCGGGCGTTGTGGACAGCGACTCCTACAGGTCGGTTGGTGCGCCTGCGCAGTAGAATCAGGAAGCGATGGGGGCGGGGCCCCTCCAAAGCGCAGACCCCTGACGCTGAAAGATCGAGCCGCGCAGGTGGAAAGATGCGACTGCTGTTACCTCGAGTATCGGAGGGGACTCGTGCTATGTATGACTTAGTCCACATTGCAGCCGGCTTGTGGGAGGCAAGAAACAGCGTTCGAGACGGGGGAGGGTTGAATTGGATGATACAAAATTGGGATGGGAGAAAAATAGAAAATGGGAGAAAAAGTTGATCAAAAAATATATAGCAAAGCCTGGCCGGAAAGACAGCCAACACGAAAGGAAATGAGAAAGCAGCTAACACTGCGAGATTCAAACTTAAATAGACTCAGCTACCATTAGGCACAGCTGCACTGAATCAGGTGCAATCAAGCCCACACACCTGCCCTCCCACGAGGCAATTAACCACAGAGGCCAGTGATAGACAGCTGTCCCTCACAGGAAGACGAAATAAACAGCTGTCCCTCACAGAAAGA